>NC_053025.1:492095850-492198061 GCF_003073215.2 Triticum urartu | reverse complement strand
ACTGTCACTTGTTACTATGGAAAATAATCCTTTGAGGGGCTTGTTCGGGGTATCTTCATCCCGACCAGTAGAGCAAAGAGTTGCTCCTCAACCTACTAAAACTACTGAAAATGTTTACTTTGAAATTCGTTTGGGTATGATAGAGAAACTGCTAGCTAATCCTTTTACAGGAGATGGAACATTACATCCCGATATGCACCTAATCTATGCGGATGAAGTTTGTGGATTATTTAAGCTTGCAAGTATGCCCGAGGATGTTATCAAGAAGAAGGTCTTCCCTTTATCTTTGAAGGGAAAGGCATTGACATGGTTTAGGCTATGTGATGATATTGTATCATGGAACTACAATCGATTGAAATTGGAATTTCATCAGAAGTTTTATCCTATGCATCTGGTTCATCGTGATCGTAATTATATATATAATTTTTGGCCTCGCGAAGGAGAAGGTATCGCTCAAGCTTGGGGGAGGCTTAAGTCAATGTTATATTCATGCCCCAATCATGAGCTCTCAAGAGAAATTATTATTCAAAAAATTTATGCTCGGCTTTCTCTCAATAATCGCTCCATGCTCGATACTTCTTGTACTGGTTCTTTCGTGATGAAGACTATTGAATTCAGATGGGATTTATTGGAAATAATTAAACACAACTCTAAAGATTGGGAACTCAATTAAAGTAAGGAGTCATGTATAACACCTAAGTTCGACTGTGTTAAATCTTTTATGGATACCGATGCTTTTCATGAATTTAGCACTAAATATGGACTTGACTCTGAGATAGTAGCTTCTTTCTGTGAATCATTTGCTACTCATGTTGATCTCCCTAAGGAGGAGTGGTTTAGATATCATCCTCCCATTGAAGTAAAAGTAGTTGAACCTATTAAAGTTGAAGAAAAGACTATCACTTATAGTGTTGATCCTATTGTTCCTACCGCTTATATTGAGAAACCACCTTTCCCTGTTAGAATAAAGGATCATGCTAAAGCTTCAACTGTGGTTCGTAAGAGTAATGCTAGAACACCTACACCCCCTGAGAAAATTAAAGTTGAATCTAGTATTGCTATGGCTAAAGATCTCTTGGTCGATAATATTGATGGGCATGTTATTTACTTCTGTGATGAAGCTGGTAGAATTGCTAGACCTGACACTAAAGATAAACATAGACCTGTGGTAGGCATGCCTGTTGTTTCTGTTAAAATAGGGGATCATTGCTATCATGGCTTATGTGACATGGGTGCTAGTGCGAGTGCAATACCTCATACTTTATATAAATAAATTATGCATGATATTGCACCTGCTGAGATAGAAGATATTGATGTCACTATTAAGCTTGCCAATAGAGATACTATTTCACCAGTTGGAATTGTTAGAGATGTTGAAGTCTTGTGTGGGAAAGTTAAATATCCTACTGATTTTCTTGTTCTTGGTTCCCCACAAGATGACTTTTGTCCCATTATATTTGGTAGACCCTTCTTGAATACTGTTAATGCTAAGATAGACTGCAAAAAGGATATTGTTACTGTTGGTTTAGGGGATATGTCTCATGATTTTAATTTTGCTCAATTTCGTAGACAACCCCATGATAAAGAATTGCCTAGTAAACATGAAAGTATTGGTCTTGCTTCTATTGTCGTGCCTCCTAATGATCCTTTAGAACAATATTTGCTAGACCATGAAAACGATATGTTTATGAATGAAAGAAGGGAAATAGATGAAGTATTCTTTAAACAGGGACCTATTTTGGAACACAACTTGCCTGTTGAAATTATAGGGGATCCTCCTCGACCTAAGGGTGATCCCATGTTTGAGCTTAAACCATTACCTAATACTCTTAAATATGCTTATCTTGATGAAAAGAAGATATATCCTGTTATTATTAGTGCTAACCTTTTCAGAGTAGGAAGAAGAGAAATTATTGAAAACTCTGAAGAAGCACCATGTTGCTATTGGATATACTCTTCACTACAAAAAAATACACTTACGTGATGATACGTGTTTGTCACAGTAGGTCACTTTTTTTGTCATGCATGTACATGCATGACAAATTTATGACAGAATCAAGATAGTCATACCTGTGCTGTCGTAGAAGTGTTCCATGACATTACCAAAATTATCATCACGGAAGTGTCCACTTCCATGACGATAAATCACGCGTCACAGAAGTGCTTTCGTTAAGGGTGACCGACACGTGGCATCCACCGTAACGGAACGCCGTTAAGCTATCGGGCCGGGTTTTGGATCCGATAACCCGTTAACAGCCCCGACCAATGGGAATTTTCCACGTGTAAAATCATCATTGGCTAGAGGAAACACGTGTCGGCTCATCGTCGGGACAGATGTCATCCACTCACTGGACATAAGGTGCCTATGATACGTCGACATGTGGCACGACCCAACATGTTTAAATGGGCCGGCCCAACTAAAGGCCCACAAGATTTTGCGGACCATAATGGGCTGGCCCAGCTAAAGGCCCATGAGATTTTGCGGACCATAATGGGCTGGCCCAGCTAAAGGCCCACAAGATTTCACGAGCCATAATGGGCCGGCCCAGGTAAAGGCCCACAAGATTTTTGTGTGCCATAATGGGCCGGCCCAGGTAAAGGCCCACAAAATTCTTGCGGATCATAATGGGCCGGCCCAGCTAAAGGCCCATGAGATTTCGTCGACATTAATGGGCCGGCCAAGCTATAGGCCCACAAGATTTTGAGGACCTTAGTAGGCCGGCCCATTAACTGGCTGCCATGTTTTGGGCCAAATGCCGGCCCATATTTGATACGGTCTATTAATGGCCTGCCACGCTCCGGGCCTAATAGTGGCCCATATGAGATCCGTCCCGTTAAAAGGCTACCACGTTCTGGGCCAAATTACGGCCCAGATCAGGTCCGGCCCTTTAAGAGGTTTTGGGCCTAATTATGGCCCATATCAGATTCGGCCCATCAACTGGACACTATGCTTTTGGGCCCACTTGCTAAAGGCCCACTTAGTAATTCGGCCTGATATTAGTTTTGGCCTGTTAAGGGCCTGTTTAACATTTCGGCCCTATATTAATTTCAGCCTGTTAAAATCCCGTCATATAGTTGGGCCTAACTACGGCCCGGTTTGCATCCGGCCTGCTCGCAGCCGATATCTGATTGGCCAAACAAGGACCGTGACAATTTTTCGGCCTGTTAAAAGCCCGTGATTTGATTCGCACAATCATGGGCCGGGGTTCATTTCGGGCTGCTGCCGGCCCGTGAGCTGATCAGCATGTTTCAGGCCCAACCTACATCGTGATTGCATGACGGCCCGATTATGTACCGTAATTTTACGGTTTGGCCGGTTTACTGCGAAGATAGGATATATATACAGTAAAATAACTACAACATCGTGAATAAGAAAAAACCTATACTATACAATAAAGAAATTACAGCATATTACATCCACTAGGCATCAAAGTTCGCCACTATGATAATAAAGCACAAGCAGACAACAGATTACATACACAGTGCATCAAAGATCGCCACCAGTGCAAATAAACACGCCGACAAAATAATATACAAAACCGACAGCACTTCAATAGAGTTCAAGAAAGCTTAGCCCTGTTGGGGAGCTGCAGCGCAAGCAGCTGAGCAAGATGATGAGACTGTGCTTGTTCAACATTTATATCTCCCTCACTCTGAAAGATAAACAAGCAGATAGATGACAGGTTTTGCACATAAAAGTATCAGTGCTGACAATTCATCACATTTCTTACTGATGAATAAAGTGACAAAGTTTAAATTTGCATTAACACAATATGGTATTGTTCAGGTCAAGACATGGCAGGAAATGACATTGTGAAGGAGTTGGCAGCTTCACGACACCACTGGATTACAGATCAAGAACTCATAAGTATCAATGGTTAGTGTGTTGTCAATTTATACCATTTCAGATTGGCAAATAAAGAGACGGTTTAAATAATAGTAGAATGATATGACATTTTTCATAGTTAAGACATTGTAGAATATGACATTATGCTGTAGTGGGTAGGTTCACCACACCACTGGATTACAGATGAAGAACAGAAGCATACATGCAGTGCAAAAGAAGATCACTTGCTCTGTATAGTTTAATTTACATGGTATGAAGAAGGAACTTGGTTGTACAACTGAAAACTTAAATTGAGAAATGACGAACTTTTGTTTATGAACTACATATAATAAACTTTAAACAAGCAATTTGATGCAAACACCAAAAATAAACAACTGTTGCAGTCATGCCTAACCAAATATATACAACAAAGTTTGAAGGCTTGAGATGGACAAACTTACATTATTGGTGAAGACATGCTCTATAAAGGCCTTGTCCATGCTGATGGGGGGGGGACAATTCAAGAAGTTTACCATAGAATCTTCTTCAAAAGCATTGCCTTTATTCTACATTTTGTTAAGAGTAAATATAGATGTGATGATATATGAAAAAATGGAGAATATTTAAGATAAGATGAAGAGTGATGCTACATAACCAAGTAGCTATAAATGTAAGTGCAGCAATACAGGCAAAAGGTACGGCCAAGAGCAATGCACAGCTAAACTTCTTCAGTACCAACCTTATGGTAAGAGTAAATATAGATCTGATGTGTAGAAAATGGAGGGCAAAGGAAAATAAGCTAAGAGTGATGGTACATGAACAACTACCTGTCATTATAAGTACACTGATAAAGGACATCATGTACTTACAAGAACAATGCAGAGCTAAAAAAACATTGGCATTGGATATATTCTACACTAATGTAACCATTCATACAGATCATATAATTTGGAGCGAACAATTGATAAGCAAGCTATCATGCATACTGCTTTCACATAATGAACCAGGTATGTATGCAAGTACAGTGATACAGGACAATAGGTACTAACAAGAGCAAAATAGTGGGCAGCATATTTGCGATATCCTGTCGTTCTTGTCAAACCGGAATTCTTCTTCGAGCAGATTTCCTGCAAAAAAGATCCGTAAGGCACATGCGAAAAAGTAGAAGTTCAAATTGTCGTGTGATTTCATAGACAGTACCTCATCCTGGGAACGAGACCAGTGCATAACAAGGTTTTTCCATTCAATGTCTTCTAAATTTAGCACAGGAGACTTCACCAGAAATTCATTTATAGACTTGCCATCAAAGTGTGATTTCCTCAGGTAACACCGATACTGCTGCAATGCTTCCTTAAAAAGCACAAGCAAGCTTTGCTCGTCATGACTATCCAGATTGACCCTCGCCTAATTACAACAATGTAATGTAAATCATTGATGTGTTCAATCAGCAGAAAACAGGAAAATAATAGCCATGAATAATAGCACTTACACGTAAGTTGGACAGGAAGATGTGAAAATGGTGTTTGTCTTCACAATAATCTTCCCATGATGGGAATATATGCCCGTAGTCCCTAACAACATTGAAAGCATTGTCTTTTAAACTGGGAATAAATGGAATGGGTTCCAATCTGCAAGAATTGGCCGTCTCTGCAGTTGGGATAGGTCTTCGGTCGGTGGACTTGCTGTACTTTTTGCTGGAGTGGGATTTTTCTGTGGTACAGCTGGTGCTATGGCAAATGAAATCGGTATACCTTTTGCTGGAGTGCAGGTCCTGTGTGGTGGGGCTAGTGGTGTGGCTAGTGAAGTATGGGTATAGTCTGCTGGAGTCAGTCCTACGTTTTGTGTCACTGGTTGTACAACCAATATAAGTGGGGTGCTGTCTGATTTCTCCGGCACCACCACGTTTTTCAAGGACTTTGCTGGTGCTCCTTTAGGTTCGGCAATCACCCTCTTCCTTTTTGATGTCTGATGCACAAGAGCAGCATTTGAGTGAAAAAACATGGTATGATGACAGATGGAATATGTATTGATAATGGATGGGCATGGCATCTCGACATATATGATGAGTAAACTAAGCAGATGGCGGTGCAACAAAGTAGAAGAAATGCAAGACAACAAATGCAAGATACCCGCAATCAATAAAACATTGCCAAATTAGAACAAGCACCTTGATGGGTGAACAGGGCAGGCCATCTGCCTTTGACTCCTCGAGGTTAGAATAGTCATTAGGATCATATTCTGAACAAGAATCAATAGGTGGGGAGCGTATGAGTTTCATTGCATCCAGAATGGCACTCAATGCCTTGGTGCCAATTTTGTAAGTCATTGCAGTGTTTAGCTTCAAGAGTGGACTGCTGCTAGTGCGACACAAAGCAGCTACACAGATCATAGTGTAGATATAACGGGAAAACCTTAAGCATCAGAGTAAAATCAGCAAAGTGGAACTTGCTGGAATATATGTGCTAGTATTGCCGGTACGGCTAGAAAGGCTTCGGATACCAGCTCTCTTCAAGTGAAGGTGCGGTACTATTAATATCAATGTAACTCTCAAAGGCGACACAGCTCCCCGCATTCCCTTGCTATTCTTATAGGATTCAAGTGGGCAGGCCACTACAAATCCTATTCCTATGTTTACAAGATCCTACGAATCAAAGAGGCTCAAAGTGTCCATCACAACCGACCGTATAGACCTCTACACTGCAAATGTCCCTGCTCATCTTCAGTACAAGGAACATACTGTACTACTATCATACTCCCTCCGTTCCAAAATATAAGTCTTGGTAGAGATTTCCACTATGGATCACATACAGATGTATCCAGGTACATTTTAGAGTGTAGATTCACTCATTTTGCTCCATATGTAGTCCATGGTGGAATCTATACAAAGACTTGCATTTAGGAATGGATAGAGCACATATTAAAGAAGAACGGAAGAGGAACATGGTAAAGAAGAGCAAGCAGATTTTGGATAATAAAATGTTGGTTGCGCAGTGCCCACACATGATGAACCAGAGCGCATTAAGAATGCAACTCCTAGCTGTCTCTCGACCATTTCAGGCGGTTGGATGAAGATCCTACGTCTCCTAACCCTTCTTCTTCCTCGTCTCTGATTCTTCCCATATAGAACACCGTACGGGCCGCGGCCGGACCACCGGCCCCCACCGCATGTGTTCCTCCGCCACCCCACCCCACCCCCACCCCAACCCCCACCCGCGTCGAGTTTTCTTTGTTTGTCGAGGCCCCACAACCACCCGAGCCCCTTCGATCGCACCGGCGAACTCCGGCGAGCTCTGAAAAATCGACTGACCCAATTTTGAAATTTAGTCTACTGTGGAATATTAAAGGGGAAAACCATAAGCATTGCGAGTATGGTGTTGAGCGTGCCATGGCGGATCTGAAGGTGCAAACCGGACAAAGGCAACTTCGCAACCAAGACAAGAAATCAGAGTAAAGCAGTGGCGATCTATTTTCTTGCTGCGATAGATAAGTTGAGCAGATACGAAAGAGTACCGCCTCTGGTGTGGCACCGTGTACGCATCTGCTGAGAATTTGACGGTGCTGCGGTAGCGATGGCTGTCGGCGGCGTGGAAGCAGATCTAGGAGGGTAGACAGTGGCGGCGGGGCGCAGTGGACGAGACGGTCGTAGGAGCGGCGCCGGCAAGGTGGATGACGGTGGGGATGAAGCGAGAGGACGGGATGCAAGGATCCTGGTACGAAGCCGTGGATGAGAGAGGTCGATCTCTTGTAATGGACGGCGGCGTCAGGGTATCAGCTCCGGCATGGTGGAGGAGGACGGCGGTGGATGGGGTGGCGGACGGCGGTGGACGAAGGAGGGTGGGGTGGAGAGGGTGTTTTGGCGCCCACGGAGTACGAATGGGGAAAAGGGAGGTAGAGAGGAAGGGGGGAACCATGTATTCAGGGCGCGCTTGTCTCAAATGCGAGGAAATTTACAAACTTAGCCCCCGTTTCAAATTTCTACTACATCACAGCAACACTAGTCGGTTGGGGATAGGACGGTAATCTCGCATACACCGAATATTTGCCGACGAGAGTTTGTTTTTGGCGCCCACCGTGTATGAATATGAATCGGGGAGGGAGTCGATTTCAGCTGAGGACACACTGTGTTTAGGCGCCCACCGTGTATGAATCCGGGTGAGAGGCAGTTACGTCATGTTTGGGAAATTACAAACCTACCCCTATCGAAACCTATAGAAATCCAACATATAGGCTTTGCGTGGCAGGGATAGGCAGTAGTGATTTCCATCTTGCAGATTTTGGTTTCGGGCGGTTACTGCGACTTTCCCCGCTTCGTTCAAATTTTGCAGAGTGCACGTTTACCATGCCAACTCAATTCGAATCCCGTTTGTATTCTATTTTTTTCCGGGCGGGATCCATTTTCAATTGGAATTACATTATATATACATCATTTTTTATATATACTTTCAAAAGCACAACAAAGAATTCTGCTCCTTTATATGTATAATATGATTTACAAATACAACGATCTCGAAATCTTAAGGTTGAATTCGAAATTTTTTAACCAAATTATGTTCTACTAAAATGTATGGATCAGTAATATATACATATTAAATAACATAGATGTGCGTGAATTCATATGAGTATGCATGTTTGATAGATCAACTTTGGTTCGAGTATGGATTACATGTATCATCATCTCGAATTCAAATATTTGAATCCCTTTTTTGTTCACTCCTTTCACGCCCATCTATCTCGCATGCATGCTCCTTCAGGTAGCTATCACTCTCTTTTCTCCAGCTCACCCGCACGCTCACTTCATGTCGCTCCTATCCTCGCAAACATGGTCTCTCGACGTCTCCCTTGAGAAGTGTCACACTCTCCTTATCATTATAAATTACACGGTTTTCATTATCTTTCATGTCTCTATTGTTCTCTGGTATCATTCGGTACCTAAGCTTTCTTTTTCACCGCCAAACACATAGTCTCCACTCGTCTTTTACTTTATCTTTCTCTCTATGGGATTCTCTCACACACCCTATATGTCTCTACATATGACTCATACCACTAAAACTACTCTCTCTATCTCTCCTGTAGACACAACATTTGTTGCGGTCTCCTTTTCGTCTACATCCCAGACTGACATTATTCATTTGTTTACCGATCAGACAACCCCGACTATCGTCTCCTCTCTCTCTCTCATAGACACACACGCACAACTCCTACCACTGAAATGTGAATGGAAAACGAGATTTTTTTATACCCAAACAAAAAGGACTGGAGGGAGTGATTGCTCTGACACGGACGCGACCTCTCATAGCGCAGGCATTGAACCGGCGCGCCGGCCAAGAGGGCCGCACTCGCTGCAGGCCCGGCTGAGCACGCCTCCTTGCTGTGTGCAACCAGCTTAAGACTGCCCCGCCTGCCTTCATTGAATCCGTGCGTGTGCCGGAAACACGTCCTTCCGCGAGCCGGCAGGCATTTTAGAACACAAAAAATGACTAAAATATAATTAATTTACGCATGGTCTTGACTTGTTGTGCTCGCACTGGTAGCAGGAACTAGTAGAGGATTTTCTTTATTTATAACTCTCCTCACATTTTTTTGGCTTTGAAGTGAATCATGGTTGTGGAAATTATGTATGAATGTGCAGATATCTGTGAACATGAGTTTGATGTGGAAGTTGAACTTGGAATGTTGGGCTTGCGCGTGAACTATACCATGTCCAATGCTTCGTCTGTTATTGTTTGGAAAGTGATTTTTGTTATTACATGACCCGGAAAAAAACATTTTGTGCCATATCAGTAGATGCACGGACATCACAACAGGCATGCTGACTGGATAAACATTTGAACCTAGCTATTATGAAGGAAATTTTGTATTGACAACCGTTTTAGATAGCAGGAGACGCCTAGCCTGCTCTGCCTCTGCTAGCTTATTTCTGGCTTCTTCCATCTCTTCTTTGGCTTGGGTGAAGAGAGCATCTGATTGCTCTTTTCACTTCTTCAGGAACTCAGCTACATTCTCAAGGGCTGCTGCACGCTTTCTTTCAGCCTTTACTAATGCCACGAGGACACGAACAGCTGACGACTCCACCTGGCTTGTGTGTAATCCAGCATCATCTGGGAATTTGCACCTTGTGTCTAATCCAACATCATTAGGGAACTGGCACCTTGTGTGTAATCCAACCTCATTTTGGAAACATGATCTTGAGGTTGACCATACTTCCCTCCTCGCAGGAACTGCATCCTGACATGAAGTTACTTCTTTTTTAGATCAATACTCAAAGCAACCTAGATCCATTTAGTAGAAGCCAAATAAACAGAACTCGGAGAAGTGAATTCAAAAGGAAAAAATAAATAAAAACAGACTACAAGGTGAGAACACCCACTTCCTACATCAAGCTAAAAATGAAAGCATTAGGACGATTAAGACTCTTCTTATTACACATCGAAGAACACCATGCTTAAGAGAAACCGAAACTACAACATATACACATCGAAGAACATGAGGCTACACGGAAGTAATTGAAAGGGTGTTACTTACCAAAGCTCGTTTTACAGGTTCGGTGCAGCTCCTCTTTAACTTGCCACGCTCCTTGAAGATGTCCCGAATATCCCGTGTTTGGTCTTCATTGCTCCTCTGCATGTACGCACTCATGGTTTTAAAATCTCAACATGGCAAGAAAAATATACTACTAGTAATACTCGCGCATCTTGTGGGCAACATTAAAGCACTCGTCTACCATGTTAGAGCATCTCCAACAAGATAAACTACTCATACAAATGCATCTTGATGCGTGCAACGCATGGGCATTTTGCTAGTTCTAAAAACCTTTCCATCATTTGCCACACTACTGGTTGCAGATGAAAAACCTACCCAAGCACATCGCGATACACGAGCGACGCACAATTACAAGCTGATATTCTATTGGACAATGGAGGCTATAACCAATTACTTTTACGGGAACAATAGCACCCAGGAAATTTGAAGGGTAGGTATGAACAAAATTGGAATTGCACATGTACTGCTAAGTGATTCAATACACACATTACCAATCGAGGAGGACAACGATGGTCGCGACGGCCTCTGTGAGTCATGGTCGACAACGGGAGTCAGTTCATTGTCCATGACGGTGGTACTTCTGCGCTTGGCGTCGGCTTCCGGGAAGCAGATCCGAGACCGTGGAAGACGATGTCGGGGAAGAGGCTCCGTGTACGACGACGACGGTGGATCAACTCCAGTGCGGCGTATGAGGTCGTCGATGAGGCAGATGCGCTGCAGTGGACGAGTGCGCCGATGTAAAGGGGAGGAGCACGAAGGCTGCGGTGCCGTGAAGAAGTCTATTTTGCGGTGGGGATAGAAATTGGGGAGTATTCAGGTGTACTACTCTGGGTGCCGGGGTGGGGTTGGCTGGGTAGGGTGAACCTGAAGTTACGAAAACAACCCCCTACCAAGCGTCATCCGTAGGCCTGTTCCGAAGGCTATGATGGTAACTTCCCACTGCTCGAATGAGGGTCACGGGAGATTTGCCCACCGACCTCAAAATTTTGTGACACTGGACTCCCCGTGTGGCGTGTTGAGTGATTCGGCTAAGCAACTAGCGAGTAGTAGCAGTAAACTCTGCATATTAGGTTTGACCGAAGTCAATCTTCCTAAAGTTTGACCAAGTTTATAGAAAAATATAAATGTTTACCATAACAAATGTGTATGATGTGAAAGTACAGTCAATAATGAATCTAATGGTATTTATTTGTTATTGTATATGTTAATATTTTTTGTTATAAGCTTTCTGAGAGTTTACAAAACTTGACTTTGACCAATGCTAATACGCGGACTTAAATAAAAACGGAGGGAGTACACATTTGTTTTCTTAGTTTGTAGTGAACTAATCATTTGTTGAAATTGTGAAATAAATATATTAGGCTATTGACTTCGAATGTAATGGTCTATACAATTCAATAGTTACAATCATTGTCGAATCCCAAGATGTATACAAGGTCTATAGTACTTCACAACATGCTCAAACTCACATAATCCCAGTCAAATGAGAATCTAAATGCATTTCATAGTTATTACTTTGTAGGATGCAACAAGAACAACCATAACTCTACATCAACCATTATAGAAGAAACATTTTGACATATCCCAATGTGTGAATGAAACATGCAGAGAGAGCTTTTGAAGATGGAGCAGATAGGGTGGGAAAGATTGTATGTATGCGGATGAGAGAGTAGGAGACAAACCTAGCGAGACAGAGAGAGAGATAGAGAGAGAAAGAGAGAGGAAGAAGTTAGGTCTATGAGAAAGATGCATACATGTAATATACATGAGATGCGTGTGCATCTGGATTCTGTATACATGGAAGGAGAAGAGACAACATGTTTGATGAGAGAGCAGAAAAAACATGGACGAGAGGGGAAGGATCTCGTGGGTTGAGGGATTGACAATTTTGTGCGGGGGAGAGAGGGATTGGTAATTTTGTGCAAGAGAGAGAGAGGGTGGGGGGAGGAGTCAGTGAGCCGTCATCACATCACCCTGCTTCCAAATGACCCTGCATTCTCTAGCGCGGTGTGGTCGCCGTCTTCGATCTGCTCGTTGCCCTCTTTGAAGATTGAGGTGTTGTGCATGTTGGGGTGCAAAGAAGCACAAGCGAGAGTGGTCGCCATATAACCTTGGATGGGGATGAATTGTGTGCTCGGGGGAGTGTGTGTGTGTGTGTGTGTTGTGCTGCGTGTCTCTCTGTGTGTGTGTGTGTCAGCTATTGAGAGAAAACAAACCTAAGGAGAGAAATGGGTATTCACGAAGAGATTGTGCGGGCCTTGAGGTGGGCAGGGGCCGGGTGAGGGTGTCAAAATGTGCGCGTTGATGCATGTGTTGCATGCGACCGTGCGAGGGATGGACGAATCGAGAGAGATGGTTGTTGTGTTACGGATGCTCCTCTCTCTGTCTCTCTCTCTCTCTCTCACACACACACACAAGTAAACTAGAAGACCGTTCTCTCATGTATACACAACGTATCGGCATCTGTCTATGTCTCACTCATGCACGATCATTTGCACATTCACACCTCTCTATGTCTGTATCACACGCACACCGTCTCCACATTGCCCTTCCGCCACAACACACATATGGACACATACACACGTTCTCTCTCAGTCACACACACAAAATCAGTATTAAAAAAAACTAGGGCGCACCTAAAACGTCCAAATCCAAATAAACACGAACTGGAGCTAAATTCAAATATATGGAAATATTGCAGCGTCAAGAACTTCCACAAGAAAAAAAGTTGAGTAATATTCGAGGATTGTTTTCACACACACAAAAAGGTTCGGTGGATGTCCTTCGAGCGCGACACGGTGACGCATCGTTCGATCGACCGCGCGGCCGCGGTTCACGCGCTTGCACAGGATTCCGTATCGTGGCCATGGTACTAAGGCTGGTCACAATGGGCAAGAACATAAGCTAGTAACTAATAAAAGCGCCGCCTAAGTCTAATGTTTACGTGTACTAGTACAGTTTCCTTTTAAGTTTGACCAACCTTATATATAAAACTAAAGTAAGCTCCCACACGCGCACTCATCAATATGCCGCCGCCACCGTTGCGCATGCCGGCGCCCGCCTGCTCCGGCCAACAATTTCTCGCCCATCATCGCCGTGTCGCCGCCATCCCTGTGCCATGAAGCCGAAGGCTCACCCGCTCACGTCGTCTGCAGTCCCTCCTCGTGATGCCGCCGCGCTGCCAAGAACGCGAGCAGCTGGTGGAGCCGCGTCTATGCACGCAGCGTACGAAGAGGAGGATGAGCGCGTGCTCCAGCACACCAGCGAGGAGGAACTAGCGTGTCATTGTCGTCTCTGCCCGCGCGGAGGAGGCGTGCATGGTGGCTGTCGCGGCGGAAGCCGGTCGCGCGCGCGTCGAGCCCGCAAACCAGGTGCGGACGCGGAATCTACCTTCGAGACCTTGAATGCCACATGGATCCTGCAATCTGAAGGAGCAATTTGGGTCAGTCGACTCATGTGAGCCGTTTGATGCAACATGGATGGCTAAAGGGCTTCTTCCACCTCTTCTGCCGTCTTCTTCCTTCGCTCCGTCGAACTTCTTTCACAAATCGACTAACCCAAATTATACTACTAGTACGAACGTATTAAGTACAGTACGAACACGAAGATACGAGTAGTAGTACCAACTGCAAGAAGAACAGTAATAAGACATAGTACTAGTACTACTGTACGTACTAAAGAGTTCAAATAACAAGAAAGAACATAAACATAGTTCTGCTGGGGCCTCAGCACAACACACCCTTGAAAATAAACTAACAAGCAACTAGTCCGCTTGACACTGCAGTAGAACCAGCATGAGCGACGACACTGCCACCTACTTGGAGTCCGAGTCCACGTTCTCGACTTCGTCCTCGTCCCTCTTCCTCTTCCTCTTCGCCGACGCTTCTTTGCTTGAACCGGACACTGGGCTCTGCTTCTTCATCCAACCCTTGTACATTTTAAACAAAGGTAGGCGTCCATTTCTGCGTACAAGATGTGAACTTCATCTAATGTCTTCGACTCCCATGCATGATGAAACTCGTGATGAGGTTTCTTCAGTTTAGCGTACGAAGGATCAATCATGGCTGCTGCGAGGGTCAACATTGAAGGTTGAGAGGAGGACACCAGGCTTGCCTTCTGGAGATCGAAGGGCTGGCCTACAACGAGACCTATCCGACGCAGGACGTCACTGTCGTTCTTAAAGCCTACAGTAACAAATTTCACTCTTTTGTCCTTGAGGAAGTTCTTAAAATCCTCGCACTCAACGTCGGCATGGCATATGTGGTAGACCAAGCAAACGTTATGTACGCAAACCTGGATCACGGCGGGCTTCTTCCTCTCTTCGTCCTTTAGATCCTTCTCTCGTCCCAGGACTGTGGTGTACTCAACATCTAGCCCAGCGACCCACTCATCCGTTGAACTGTTGAACATGCGTAGGAAGTGAGTAAGCCATGCTTTCACCGTATCGGATCCACGTGTGTAGATGACGATGAACTGATCGCCAGTGATGGCTCTAACCCGGTACTCAGCGGCGACCATGGAGATTTGGGAGGCCATGGATTTTGGAGGAGGGTTAGGAGAAGTTGAACTGTTGTACCCCGCAAAAAAAACTGGGAGCGAACTAATGTGAAAGGACGGGACGACTGGGAGCGAACTGTTGTAAGTTAGAAGATGGGGACGAGTAGGGCGTGCGAACGGTGTGGGGTTGCTGGCTTGCCCGGTGGATAAACGGCTCCAAGCCCCCAAAGAGTTCTCGAGAACTATGCGGGACCCACTAGATGTCATGTCTACTAGACCCATATCGTAGGCCTGACGGTATAGCTTCTGCCTGTTCGCACGCCATGCCAGCGCGTGGATGTAACTTCACTTAATTCCGTCAAACATCGCGCCTCCCACAACCTTCGCCTACCTCGTGCGGTCTCGCCCTTTGAGACTTCGACCGGCTATAAATGAGGAATTTTTTTTGCCTTTTTTTAGACAAGCAATTTTTTTGCCTACTCTGCATGCATGATACTCCCTCTGGTCCTTTTTACTCCGTTTGCAAAGTGTTTGACCAAATTTATACTTTTTTTGAACACCACCTTATATTAATTAACCAGCCACACCAGTACACTCATTCGATACAACATTCACCACACAAGGCGGTAGGTTATTTACAAGAATACCATCTAATCTATTGTCAAAGCTATACTTAGCGATTAAGTGTGCCACCTTATTGGCCGAACGACTAATCTTTGACAATTGAAGATTGTTGATCAACTTCGAGATGCTCAACGCTTTCATCTTCAGGTCACGCGTAGCAAACCTGTCAACGCTTTGACATGCATCAATGAAATCCCACGACCAAATTTATACTAAAAATATCAATATCTACAATACTCCCAAAACACTTAGGCGCGGTGCATTAACTTCTACCTCATTTCTTGTTTCTTGACATATCAACCAATAGGAGATGTGGGTGTGCATGCTTTTAATGACTTGAGACTACCAAACACGACATGCAGTGGTTAGTTCATTGCATGCAATGCTATTAATTAGCAAATAAACATTAAGATCTCTCGTTTTCCCCTCCTCCTTGGTCACAGTGCACAATCTAAGATGACTTGCTCACCTAGACGGAGGGAGTACTGATTATAATGAGTACTCCCTCCTTCCATCTATATAGGGCCTAATGCGTTTTTCAAGACCGCCTTTGACTATTGATAAAATTAATACTACATGACATGCATAATGTGAAAATTATATCATTGAAAGCTCCTTTCACATACGAATTTGATGATGTGCTTTGTGTAAGTTGCATGTCATATATTATTGCTCTAACATTTGGTCGAAGTTAGCCTCGAAAAACGCATTAGGCCCTATATAGATGGAAGGAGGGAGTAAAAGAACTATGTTTTATAATGAGTGTAAAAATATTGATTTGACATTGTGAATGTTGACACATTGTGGAATAGTTTTTGAAGTCTGCAAAAGTACTCAACTAGTGCTGTCGTTCTCCACAAAAAAATATGTTTACCAATGCATGCATGAACTCTAGTTACTCTAACCCCCCTCTCTTCTTTAATTCTTTGCCACATCAGCATGTTTGCTATTCCCGTGTGCATGATAGCAGCTAAGATACCACCATTATGGCCAGCCTTAATCATCGCATGCAATAATTTAGTGCACCATGAAATACGAACATGTGTGGGGCGTGTTTGTTTTTAATGACTTGAAACTATACCTAGCCCGGCATGCAAGATGACTTATTATGCACCGTTCCCCATACCTGCCGGAAGCCCGTTCGTCTCCAAATTTTTTCCTCTCCATGTGTGGAAACAATATGCCAGCCAAACTCTCCTTCTCCCTCCGGCGGTCCCACCACTCCACCCCGTGTGAAAAAAATCTGCATGCATGACTCTCGTCCCCCACGCTCGTCCAATCCGTTGTGACCAGCAATATTTCCACCCCTTCGCTCCCCCGTAATTTACTCCAACAAATATGCCCACGTAGCCGTTACTTAACTGCAGGTGCATTCGGTCACTGACATATGGGCCCAACAGGGGTCTGGCCCACATGTCAGTGACGCAACTGGACCGGCAGTTAAGTCAGTGCAGCTTAGTCCATATCTTACGTAGGTGTGCCATTGCTCGCTATAAATACTGCGCCTCCCACGACATCGCTATCTCCTCCCCTCATGTTCACATTCATCGCTATCTCCTTCCCCTCCCTCTCACGTCGACCACCATCGCATCGCCCCTCCCAAGCCCTAGGAGCCCCTCGCTGCACCGCGCGGACGGTCACGCGTCGCCGTTCCATTCCTCGCCGCCACTAGCCGAGGAGGATGCGTCGGTGTTCCGCTCCTCGCCGCTACACGACGCGTCGCCGTTCCGTTCCTCGCCGCTACTAGTCGAGGAGGATGCGTTGGTGTTCCGCTCCTCATCGCGACGCATCGAGGTGGACGCGTCGGCATTCCCAATCTCGCCAGCACACGCGCCGGAGGACGCGCCGGCTCCTCGCTATGAGGAGAACGCCGCGTCGCCCGCCAAGCCCCCCCAGCCTTGAGGAGCTTTGGAAAGAAATGGATGTCGCCTTGTGGAAGGCTTTGCCTCCAGCAGAGCGCGCCAAAATAGAGGCGGAGAAGAAGGCCGAGGAAGAGAAGCGCACCGTGGAACAAGCTGCCTGGGAGGCCTATGTCGCGTCCGAGAGAGTCAGGCAATTGGCTCTTTGGCAGAAGGCTCGTGTGAGGGCCGTGAGGGTGGCGGAGGACGCCCGTGCCGATGCCCTGAGTGCAGTCGGGCCCAAGCGCCTCATCTACGCTTGGCGGTACGTGGACCGGGTGCACGCTTCCAGCGAGGAGGAGTACCTGTTGGCGCCGGATCACCACACCGGTGAGATCGCGCTCGCCCGCCGGCAAGCCGCTAATCAGCACCTCGCGAGTTGCGAGGCTGAGGAAGAGGCGTTGTGTCGGCGCGCTGGGAAACGGCCGCGCACCAGGGCACTCGTGGCACGCCGCAAGCGCTCCTGCGAGCGCCGTGGCTTTTAGGAGGAGTATAATTTTTGTTTTGTAAGGCGATCTCATTAGTTTTGGGACGCAAATGATAAACCCCGAACGTTCAGGAATTTTTAGCGTCCTTAATTAAGTATGTAAAAGGGAAAGTTTGGAAACCTTGTGTATTCGTACGCATTTTGCAAGTACGTGCATATAGCACAAACTTTACTATATACTATCGCACTACACGTCTCTCTCGATATATGCTTGCAGACTGTGCTACTCCCTCCATCCGGGTCAATAAGTCATCTTCGGTTATGCACTGTGACCAAGAAGGAGGGAAGACTTATACACCTAGACGGAGGGAGTACTACTATTACTTATGTATGTGCAAATGCACGTTTTAACATTACGATGCGGTTTTTGTAGAAGTAGAAAAACATCACTAGTCAAGCTTGTGAAATGATTCAATGCAAAACAAATGCAAAAATACTGGTTTGATTGTTTACTTTTAGCTTCCTTCTCTGTGGTTATTTCTCTGTCGTACTTTGTATGGAGTATCTCACTAGTTGGAAAGGCATGCAAATTCCCAAACCGCTTCCTACACCCTGTATCTCACTGGTTGCCGGCGTTGACGTTGTCGCCCATGTCATTGACGATGAGGTTGCCGAGGTCGGGGAAGAAGTCGTCGTTCACAACTAATCATGTGGACTAGCATAGTAGTAGGATACAGAGTAGAAACATGAATTCTACCACGATTTCGAACAGGAAGGATAGAAACACATAAGGTGCAACGGGAGCAGCATCGTTGGCGTTGAGGTTGTCGCCCTTGTCCAAACACCATGTAGACACGGTCTTTGAGCACGGTTTGTAGTCGTTCCACACTTGGGCATTGAAGTTTGTAACTATTTTAGATTAGAATATACTACTCCTCCGGTGCTAGTAGTAGAGCAGAGTCCTACTCTACTACTCTACTCAAGCAAGTTAGGGCATAGCATTGTAGGGAGTACCAGTACTGTGATCACTCAAGCAAGTTGTCTGGCATCGACATGACTCTATGCTACTGGTATGTGTCTCATAAGTCAAGCGGCGTGCTGTAGTCATCATCACCTGTCCACTTCTCGCAGCACATATTCGCTTCTCTATCTTTGTCCACACATAATCTCGTCCAATCTTCCATCCTCGCTAAGGCGCCTCCCCCCCTCGTCTGAAACCCAAGCACTAACAATGGCAAAACTGAGCAGCGTCCGCCGAAAGAGTGGCTGGAATTCGCTCCCCACAGAGGTAATAAAGCTCATTGTTTCGCGTGTGGACAATCTCAGTACCATGCTGCTCGCTGCGTGCTCGTCGGGGCTGTACCGTTTACTCAAAGCCCTCAGGCCGGAGCTTTTTAAGCCAACTCCTTGCTTGCTGATGCCGCCTGATCTTTAAAAACGGCGTGTCACACAGCATAACGATCGTAGGGTGGCGAGCATCAACCCCCTTGACTGCGATCCGCTCCCCGTCAGCCTCAACTACATTAACGGTATGTACTGGGTCGGCATGAACACGTCTTGGATGGTGCTCGTCGACGATCGCGGTAGCTGGATGCTCGTGGAGGTCTACACCCGGCGATTGATCCCCCTTCCTTCGATTAACACTGCACTGCTTTGGCACCGCGGCCCAGAATACTCAGAATCTTACAGTAGCCAACATGATACCAAGTTTGATTTGCTCAAGGTTGTAATCTGCCAAGTGCCCACAAGATCTGCGAATTATAAAGACTTCAGGCTAATTGCGTTCTTCAACCGCGGTCTCGCCTATCTGATAGGTCACTGCAATAAGTGGATAAATCTGCACGTCCATCGCAGGATCATACATCCTCCATGGTTTTCTGATGCCATTGAACACAAGGGCTTCATTTACATTGTCGACTCCTTCTATGGCTGGACGTATTGTTGGCCTACTCCAGTCATCGCTACAAACGGCTGTTACACCAGTATGTTACTTTCCTATGATATCATGATGGCTTGCTTATATTACTGTCAACATTTGTTGAAAAAATATTCATGCTCATAACATGTTGTTCTTAAGATTGACTAAACCAAGAGACCTTTTTTATTTGACTCCAACTTGATATGATGTTGTAGGCCGCCTGGTGTCCCTACCCTTCCTAATCCCAGAACCTTTCAAAGAAAAGCGGCATGGCAGTTGCAGGTGGTTCCTGGCTCAATCAGACGACAGCGAAAGATTGATGATCCTTCGTACGTACGGGACGTGTTGTTTCGCCGAATACAATCATAGTCACTGCAAGGTCTTTGAGCAGGATCCCAGCTTCTCTGGGGCTTCAGGAATTTTTCACTGGAGGCTGGTAAGTAGCCTTGGTACACGCTCTCTGTTTGTCGGACTGAATTATCCGATTAACCAGGAGATAACCGATGGCAAGGATCATGATGGCAGCGCGGTTTCGTTCATCAGGCAAAATTGTGTGTACACAGCGTACCATGTGTCTCTGCATGCACCATACCCTGATATGTGCCGCCACGCTCTGCAGCCCAAAGTAGGAGAGAGGGTCGCAAGTATCAGACTTTGACCTGCTGGCTGGAGTTTCCCCTGTCAGGCACCCATCTGGTTCAAGCTGTCAGCCAATCTCCACAGCTTAATAAATAGTAACGTCTAACTGAGCCAGTTAGTTAGATGCGTACACTTGGTGTAGTAGGATCTTCATTTAGTTTGATGCATACACTTGTTCTTTTTTGGTAGCCCTTTTGTAATGATTGCTGATGTTTGGTTTGGAAGAGAGAGCTGCGTCTTCACTCTTCTGGCCTGCTTACTGCTTCTGTTGCACCCCCAGCCCTTGTAGCGACCTGACCCAAATGGATCACGTCTACTGTGCTACGGTGTCATCCCTGGATCAGTAATGCTGACACCACACAGTACATCGAGGTTTTATAGCAGAGTTGCAATCACACACTTATTACATCGATGGCTCAAAAAGAACTTATTACAATAAATATGGCTGAAGGCCATCTAATATCGATAACAACGGAAGACTCGGAAGATAAATGGGTCCATCAACTCCAGCGGCATCACTGAGTATAGGGCCACTGATTGTAACAATCCTGCCGGCTTCTGATGCTCTGCCTTTACTCTCTGACATACGTCACAAACTGCCACATATGCTGCAATATCCTTCTTCATTCTGGTCCACCAGAATGTTTCTTTCAAATCCAAATACATCTTGGTATTCCCTGGGTGAATCGAATACGGTGAATCATGTGCCTCTTGCAAAATCATCTTCCTGATCTCCGGGTCATTGGGCACATAAACACGGTCCTCAAACCATAGGGTATCGTGCTCATCCTCACGAAATCCATTTGCTTTTCCTTCGCTCATTCTCTCTTTTATAGAAGCAATCTCCTTGTCAGATTTCTGAGCTTCTCTGATCTTATCCATCAATGTTGACTGAATCTCCAATGCTGCTACATAGCCTCTTGGAACTATTTCCAAACATAGCTCACGAAGGTTTTCTGCTAATTCCTTTGGTATTTCTCCCGTCACTAGGGTATTGACATGGCTCTTACGGCTCAATGCGTCAGCTACTACATTAGCTTTTCCGGGATGATAGTGCAATCTCATGTCATAATCCTTGATGAGCTCCAACCATCTCCTCTGTCGGAGGTTCAACTCCTTCTGAGTGAAAATGTACTTCAAACTCTTATTATCCGTGTACACCTCACAATGATTTCCAATGAGGAAATGTCTCCACGTTTTCAAAGCATGCACTACGGCTGCTAACTCCAAATCATGCGTGGCATAATTCAACTCATGAGGCTTCAGTTGTCGTGATGCATACGAAACAACTCTCCCTTCCTGCATAAGCACTGCTCCAAGTCCTCGACGTGAACCGTCGCAATACACCTCATAATCCTTGGTCTGATCTGGCAATATCAACACTGGTGAGGTAACCAATCGTTTCTTCAACTCCTGAAAACTAGCCTCACACTCCTCAGTCCATTTGAACTTAGTATCCTTCTTCAACAATTCCGTCATAGGCTTCGCAATCTTTGAAAAATTCTCAATAAATCTCCGGTAGTATCCTGCGAGTCCAAGAAAACTCCGGATCTCTCCAACTGTTGTTGGTGCTTCCCATTAGGTTACGGTCTCAACCTTTGTGGGGTCAACTGCTATACCTTCTCCGGATATAACGTGTCCGAGGAATCCTACTTCCTTCAACCAAAACTCACATTTGCTAAATTTGGCATATAACTGATGTTCCCTTAGTTTCGCCAAAACCAAACGCAAATGTTCCTTATGTTCCTCTTCATTCTTTGAATAAATCAGGATGTCATCAATGAACACTACGACGAACTTATCCAAAAACTCCATAAATACCTTGTTCATCAGGTTCATAAAATAGGCAGGTGCGTTAGTCAATCCAAATGACATAACGGTATACTCATACAATCCGTATCTCGTGGTAAATGCTGTCTTAGGTATGTCCTGCTCTCGAATCTTCAACTGATGGTACCCTGATCGCAAATCGATCTTGGAAAACACTTTAGCTCCTTGCAATCGATCAAACAGATCATTAATCATCGGCAGTGGGTACTTGTTCTTGATGGTTACTTCATTCAATCCCCGATAATCTACAACCATCCTTAATGATCCATCCTTCTTTTCCACTAGAAGTACGGGTGATCCCCAAGGTGAAGAACTTGGGCGAATGTAACCTTTATCCAATAACTCCTTAATCTGATTCTTAATTTCCACCAAATCCTTTGCTGGCATCCTATATGGTCGCTTCGATATTGGGCCTGTGCCTGGCAATAACTCAATCAAAAACTCAATGTCTCTATCTGGTGGCATGCCTGGCAATTCCTCAGGAAATACATCAGGAATATCCTTTACCACTGGTACTTCTTCTTGCACAACTCCTGTTAGGCAATTCACTTGTGTCCTTTTTGGTACATGCCGGGATACATACTTGATCCTTCTCCCTTCTGGTGTAGTAAGCAAAATTGACTTACTAGCACACTCAATATTCCCTTCATACTTTGATAACCAATCCATGCCTAATATCACATCCAATCCTTGAGATTCCAATACTATTAGGTCTGAGGGAAACACATAGTTACCAATCCTTAATGGTAACCGATCACACCATCGTGTAGCCATAAACTCTGCTCCTGGTGAGCTTACTAACATGGGTGACCTAAGGGCTTGGGTTCGCAGGTTATACTTATCCACAAATCCCCTTGATATGTATGAATGCGATGCACCAGTGTCAAAAGAACGACTGCAGTAAATGACTTAACCAAAAACTTACCGATTACCGCATCGGGCTGATCTTCGACCTCCTCCACATTAACATGGTTCACCTGTCCCCTATTGAAAGGGTTCGGCTTCTTCCCAGAGCTTCCATTGCCATTTCCATTCTGGCCTTCAGGACATTCATTGGCATAATGTCCGGTCTTCGAACACTTGAAACAGGTGACTTGACTCAGGTCTCTCTTGGTTGGGGTCGATGGGGTGGTCCGGTTCTGGCCGTTGCTTCCTCCATTCCCATTACCATTCTTGTGGCCATTATGGTTGTGCGAGCTACCTCCTCCATGGGTGTGCTGAAACTTAAATCCCGGTTTAGGGGTAAAACGGGGCTTCTGCTGGGCTCCAGAGTTATACTTCCCCTGTCCATACTTCCTCTTACGGTTCTCAATCTGCTGTTGCTTCCCTTCTATCATGATGGCACGATCTACCAACTCCTGGTAGTTGTTGAAACTCGCTACCATCAACTGCATGCTTAGTTCATCATTCAGTCCTTCCAGAAACTTCTCCTGCTTAGCTGCATCCGTAGCAACGTCATCTGGGGCATAACGGGCTAGCTTACTAAACTCCTCCACATACTGGCCAACAGCCCTTCCTCCTTGGCGTAAGTTGCGAAACTCACCGCTTCTTTATGGCCATAGCTCCTGCTGAAACATGGGCAGTGCGGAAAGCTTGCTGAAACTGATCCCATGTGACAGTGTCAACTGGGTAAGTGGCTGTGAAATTCTCCCACCATGCTGCCGCAGGTCCGTCAAGCTGGTGAGTGGCAAACTTCACTTTCTCACCATCCGTGCATCCTGCAGTGGTCAACTCCCTTCCTATCTTGCGGAGCCAATCGTCTGCTACTATTGGCTCGGTGCTACTGGAAAACACCGGCGGATTCAGCCTAAGGAAACGGGCTAAGTGGTCAACAGGTGGTGGTGGTGGTGGTGGGTTGTTGTTGTTGTTCTGCTGGTTCTGGACTAACATCTGCATCAATTGATTCTGCTGCTGGATCAACTGAGTGAGCTCCGGTGGAAATCCATTGTCACGTCTCGGAGGCATCTAAGGTTTTAGAAAAGACGAGATATAAGAATAGAGGGGGTCTAAAGGGAAAACACTACCCATATGCACATGAGGCAAATGCACACAAAATCACTTCAATCAATCAAACAAGGGCTTACAAACGGTCTATCTATCGCAAAAGTGCTCGACTATAATGTGTTTACATGGGGGGAATACTACTACTATCTGGTGGTCATCTAGAAATTTGAACCGGTGGAAGACTCCATGATATCTGCTCCAGCTTCATCTTCAAAGTCGGGTTCACTTGGATCCGAATCGGTGTCGTCGATGATGATGTAGTTGTCCGGACATGCGAAGTACTCGTCGTCCTCCTGGGATGCTAACTTGCTCTTGAGTTCTTCAATCTCCTGCTTAAGATCGCAGTTGTGCCTTGCTAGAGCTACGATCTCGTCCATGTAGTCCTTGCGTGTAGACTTCAGTTCTCTTTCTAGCTCGATGATCCTTGCCTTCGCATTCTTCAACTCTACCATATCATTGCACATCTGGTTCTCGTGGCGTCGAATGTGCTGGTTTAACTCCTGGATGAAAGATGCAATGGATCTATCCTTCTTGGTGCTGACTAACTCCCATTGTTCATCACGGCGTCCGCAAATCTGGTAGATAGTGTCCTTGAGGTCTTCTTGATAAACTTCTCCAATGCGTCCTATGGTGATATGAGCTGCCATGCTCCTTCCTAGACTCCAGGTTGGTGCATTGAAAACACTATCTATGGGCTTCGTGATTGGCGCGAATGTCCTTCCCGGAACGTGAGCTTGAATCTTCCAGCGCTCCTCTTCAGGCAGAGTGGCGTTGAAGGTTCCCGTGAAGCTTGGTAATCCAATGTTCAGGTACTTGATGACTTCCTTCAGGTGAAATCCAAATGGTGTGCCTTCATCCGGTTGAGCGTACTTAATCTTCACGTTCGTCATCCTAATAGAGTAGAAAAGATGAGGAGTTAGAAAATGAGGAGAGAATAGTGATCTATGGCTTTAACTTAGTGGTCGTGTCCTACAGTCAGCGTGTGCTCTGATACCATCTCTGTAGCGACCTGACCCGAATGGATCACGTCTACTGTGCTACGGTGTCATCCCTGGATCAGTAATGCTGACACCACACAGTACATCGAGGTTTTATAGCAGAGTTGCAATCACACACTTATTACATCGATGGCTCAAAAAGAACTTATTACACTGAATATGGCTTAAGGCCATATAATAAAAATAACAGCGGAAGACTTGGAAGATAAATGGGTCCATCAACTCCAGCGGCATCATTGAGTATAGGGCCACGACCTAAACGCACCTCAATCGTCGTCTGAAAAGTCTGCAACATTAACGTTGCAGCCCGAAAACGGGTCAGCACATGGAATATGCTGGCAATGTAACACATAGAGAATAATGGAAAGAAACAGCTATACTATATGCACATATGGCTGGTGGAAAGCTCTATGGTTACAGTTTTGCGTAAAGCCAATTTTTCCCTACTGCAAAGGAATAAATTTATTTAACTATCATGGTGGTTGTTGAACATTGAGAATGGTTGACAGCATTCTCAATCCCAATTAAAAATAATTAAAACCCAACAACATTAATTAGAAGTAACATGTTGAGATTCACAATGATATTCAAGTACTAGATACTCAAGTTGTCCATAACCGGGGACACGGCTAATCATGATTAGTTTGTTACTCTGCAGAGGTTTGCGCACTTTTCCCCACATGACTCGATCGCCTCCGTTTGTTTTCTCGCACTACATGGTGTTTGAGAAACGGATGACCGAGACATAGTCTTTCAGAAGCACTAGCACCTTACATGTGGGGTAGACCGGTACACCTACATCCCCTACATCTGCTAGTCCACCCCGTAAGAGTTCGCACAACTTAGTCATCTATGCCAGAGCCCATAGTAGCATGTGGCTGCACACGGAAGTTTCTAGCATGAAAGATCTTATGATCCCTTTGAGCCTGGGTGGCGGTCCGAAAAAAAACAGGCAAGTCCTGATAGACATCAGGTGCCTCAATCCACCCAGATGTGTGTTTAAGTTGCCACCTTAGATAAACCTTTTAAAGTTATCAACTCACATCTGTAATGGATATCACTCACCCAATCCACGTCTACTAGCATAGCATGGCATAATAATAAGCAAACGTAGAAGTAACTCCCAAAGGTTTCATAATAATACAGGTAATAGATACTACCTCATCTACTTCCCATCCCACAATTTAATTAGATCCTAATCATGCAATGTGTGAGGATTGATCTAATGCAATAAAACATGGGTTGTAGAAAAGGTATGATCAAAGTGTTACTTGCCTTGCTGATGATCCGCGAGTCCTAGGGTTTCGAAGTAACAAGCGGCGCAATCCGGGTAATCTATCGCAGACAAACAACAAGCATACAATAAGTACTCATCTAATGCACAAGTAAAACTCGAACGAGAGAACGAACCAGGTAGTTCAACTTAAGAACTCCGGTTGCAAAGAAAGAAAGAACCGAACAAAGAATCAAACGGCGAAAGAAAACAACTCGGTTCTAGCAAGTTGAAACTAGGTCAAAATTTTACTGTAGCAAAATCTTGTTCAAGTTGATTAGACGGAACGGCGGTTTCGAGACGAAACTCCAGGCGCTTGAATCACCTGATTCCGATAAACGAGCGAAAAGAAAGACTAGAAAGAAGATCGGATCTGAGATCGCGATTGCAGAATAAATCCGACGAAAAGAAAAAGAAGAACGGTTAAACAAACGGATGTCGTTAACCTAGAAGAATCCGGTGATCACGTTCGTTAGGACGAACGGTCCGGCGAACGGTCCAAAAGCAACTAAATCGGAGAAGAAAACGAATCCGATCTAGGGTTTCGGAGAAGAAAACCGATCGAAAAACCGATCTAGAAAACCGGAATGGTTTAGAGAAGAAAAGAATCGGAACGATTAGAAGAAAACGATCCGAGGAAAAGAATAGATGTAGCGCGGGGCAACCATGGCGAGGTCTCCGGCGAACGGGGCTCCGGTGGCGGCGGCGTTGGGCGGCGGCGGCGGTGGCGTGGGTGAGGGGCGGCGGCGGTGTAGGCAAGACGCGGGCGGCGGCTTAGGGTGGCGCGGTGAATAGGTGCGGCGGTGGCGTAGGGCGCGGTGAGGTGGTGCGGCGGCACGGCGCGGCGCGGGTGGCAAGGTGCGGCGGCGGCGCGGGGTGGGGTGGTGCGGCGGCGCGGCGTGTGGTGTGGTGGTGCTCTAGGCTTTGGGTTTGATGATTTAGAGGGGGGGGGTGCTTGGGTATTATATTGGGGAGGGGAGGGGTTTACTTGAGGTAGAGGACAAGGAATTAGACTAGGAATAGGAATACAAAAAAGGAAAGGAAAAGATCTAGAAATAGAAAAGGAATATACGGAAGTAGGACAAAAGTCCTACTAGGATTCGGTAGAAACAAGAGGCGGCGGCGGCCTCCTGCGCCTGCGCCTGGCGCGGCTAGCGATGGCCTTGGCCGGCTGGGCCTTAGGCCCAAGGCGCTGGACTTTGATTTTTTTTAACTGGTTCTCGAGAAAAAAAAAGAGATCTAAACGAACTCCGAAAAATCTAAAGTAAATTTTCCCCGACTCCTAAAAATGAGCCGAACAAAATGAACTTTTCTCCGGACCTAAAATGCAATTTTCGAAAACGCGCATTTTTCCCTATCCAAATAAAATGCAAATAAACACCGGCAAACAAAAATTGATCTATTTATTATATCTTCATTTTTCCTATATTTTGGGAAAATCATATTATTCCCTCTCTCATATATTTTGATATCGGAAAAATTATTGAAGACAAAATAAATAAATCAAATGATCCTCTTTTCAAAATTCGAGAAAACTCTCAAATATGAAAAATAACGAAATCTCCAACTCTCTCTGAGGGTCCTTGAGTTGCGTGAAATTTCTAGGATCAACCAAAATGCAAGTAAATATGATATGCATGATGATCTAGTGTATAACATTCCAAATTGCAAATTTGGGATGTTACATGCACAGCAACGAGAGGGGAGAGTGCTGTCTACGTACCCACGCAGACCGACTGTGGAAGCGTTGACACAACGTAGAGGAAGTAGTCGTACGTCTTCACGATCCAACCGATCAAGCACCGAAACTACGGCACCTCCGAGTTCGAGCACACGTTCAGCTCGATGACGATCCCCGGACTCCGATCCAGCAAAGTGTCGGGGAAGAGTTCCGTCAGCACGATGGCGTGGTGACGATCTTGATGTACTACAGCAGCAGGGCTTCGCCTAAACTCCGCTACAGTATTATCGAGGACTATGGTGGCTGGGGGCGCCGCACACGGCTAAGGAATAGATCACGTGGATCAACTTGTGTGTTTCTGGGGTGCCTCTGCCTCAGTATATAAAGGACCAAAGGGGGGAGGCTGGCCGGCCACATAGGGCGCGCCTGGAGAGTCCTACTCCCTCTGGGAGTAGGATTCCCCCCCCCCCAATCCTAGTTGGAATAGGACTCCTTGAGGGGGGAAAGAGAGAGAGGGGGCCGGCCACCTGTCCTAGTCCTAATAGGACTAGGGGAAGGGGGGAGGCACACAGCCACCTTGGGCTGCCCCTTTCTCCTTTCCACTAAAGCCCACTAAGGCCCATATAGCTCCCGGGGGGTTCCGGTAACCTCCCGGTACTCCGGTAAAATCCCGATTTCACCCGGAACACTTCCGATGTCCAAATATAGGTTTCCAATATATCAATCTTTATGTCTCGACCATTTCGAGACTCCTCGTCATGTCCGTGATCACATCTGGGACTCCGAACAACCTTCGGTACATCAAAATGCATAAACTCATAATATAACTGTCATCGTAACCTTAAGCGTGCGGACCCTACGGGTTCGAGAACAATGTAGACATGACCGAGACACGTCTCCGGTCAATAACCAATAGCGGGACCTGGATGCCCATATTGGCTCCTACATATTCTACGAAGATCTTTATCGGTCAGACCGCATAACAACATACGTTGTTCCCTTTGTCATCGGTATGTTACTTGCCCGAGATTTGATCGTCGGTATCCAATACCTAGTTCAATCTCGTTACCGGCAAGTCTCTTTACTCGTTCTGTAATACATCATCCAGCAACTAACTCATTAGTTGCAATGCTTGCAAGGCTTATGTGATGTGCATTACCGAGAGGGCCCAGAGATACCTCTCCGACAATCGGAGTGACAAATCCTAATCTCGAAATACGCCAACCCAACATCTACCTTTGGAGACACCTGTAATGCTCCTTTATAATCACCCAGTTACGTTGTGACGTTTGGTAGCACCCAAAGTGTTCCTCCGGCAAACGGGAGTTGCATAATCTCATAGTCATAGGAACATGTATAAGTCATGAAGAAAGCAATAGCAATATACTAAACGATCGGGTGCTAAGCTAATGGAATGGGTCATGTCAATCAGATCATTCAACTAATGATGTGATCCCGTTAATCAAATAACAACTCTTTGTCCATGGTTAGGAAACATAACCATCTTTGATTAACGAGCTAGTCAAGTAGAGGCATACTAGTGACACTCTGTTTGTCTATGTATTCACACATGTATTATGTTTCTGGTTAATACAATTCTAGCATGAATAATAAACTTTTATCATGAAATAAGGAAATAAATAATAACTTTATTATTGCCTCTAGGGCATATTTCCTTCAGTCTCCCACTTGCACTAGAGTCAATAATCTAGTTCACATCGCCATGTGATTTAATAGCAATAGTTCACATCACCATGTGATTAACACCCATAGTCCACATCGATATGTGACCAACACCCAAAGGGTTTACTAGAGTTAGTAATCTAGTTCACATCGCTATGTGATTAACACCCAAAGAATACTAAGGTGTGATCATGTTTTGCTTGTGAGATAATTTTAGTCACCGGGTCTGTTATATTCAGATCCGTAAGTATTTTGCAAATATTTTATGTCAACAATGCTCTGCACGGAGCTACTCTAGCTAATTGCTCCCACTTTCAATATGTATCTAGATTGAGACTTAGATTCATCTAGATTAGTGTCAAAACTTGCATCGGCGTAACCCTTTACGACGAACCTTTTTCACTTCCATAATCGAGAAACATATCCTTAGTCCTTTTCAGGTATTTCAGGATGTTCTTGACCGCTGTCCAGTGATCCACTCCTGGATTACTTTGGTACCTCCCTGCTAGACTTATAGCAAGGCACACATCGGGTCTGGTACACAGCATTGCATACATGATAGATCCTATGGCTGATGCATAAGGAACATCTTTCATATTCTATCTATCTTCTGCAGTGGTCGGGCATTGAGTCTTACTCAACTTCACACCTTGTAACACAGGCAAGAATCCTTTCTTTGCTTGATCCATTTTGAACTTCTTCAAAATCTTGTCAAGGTATGTGCTTTGTGAAAGTCCAATTAAGCGTCTTGATCTATCTCTATAGATCTTTATGCCTAATATGTAAGCAGCTTCACCGAGGTCTTTCATTGAAAAACTCTTATTCAAGTATCCCTTTATGCTATCCAAAAATTCTATATCATTTCCAATTAGTAATATGTCATCCACATATAATATCAGAAATGCTACAGAGCTCCCACTCACTTTCTTGTAAATACAGGCTTCTCCGAAAGTCTGTATAAAACCAAATGCTTTGATCACACTATCAAAGCGTTTATTCCAACTCCGAGAGGCTTGCACCAGTCCATAAATGGATCGCTGGAGCTTGCACACTTTGTTAGCTCCCTTTGGATCGACAAAACCTTCTGGTTGCATCATATACAACTCTTCTTCCAGAAATCCATTCAGGAATGCAGTTTTGACATCCATTTGCCAAATTTCATAATCATAAAACGCGACAACTGCAAACATGATTCGGGCGGACTTAAGAATCACTACGGGTGAGAAGGTCTCATTGTAGTCAACTCCTTGAACTTGTCGAAAACCTTTCGCAACAAGTCAAGCTTTGTAGACAGTAACATTACCGTCAGCGTCAGTCTTCTTCTTGAAGATCCATTTATTCTCAATTGCTTGCCGATCATCGGGCAAGTCAACCAAAGTCCATACTTTGTTCTCATACATGGATCCCATCTCAGATTTCATGGCTTCAAGCCATTTTGCGGAATCTGGGCTCACCATCGCTTCTTCATAGTTCGTAGGTTCATCATGATCTAGTAGCATGATTTCCAGAACAGGATTACCGTACCACTCTGGCGCGGATCTTACTCTGGTTGATCTACGAGGTTGTTATTTATATTTCCTTATATCATGATAAATGTTTATTATTCATGCTAGAATTGTATTAACCGAAAACTTAGTACATGTGTGAATACATAGACAAACAAAGTGTCACTAGTATGCCTCTACTTGACTAGCTCGTTAATCAAAGATGGTTATGTTTCCTAACCATAGACACGAGTTGTCATTTGTTTAACGGGATCACACATTAGAGAATGATATGATTGACTTGACCCATCCGTTAGCTTAGCACAATGATTGTTTAGTTTACTGCTATTGCTTTCTCCATAACTTATACATGTTCCTATGACTATGAGCTAATGCAACTCCCGAATACCGGAGGAACACTTAGCGTGCTACCAAACATCACAACGTAACTGGGCGACTATAAAGATGCTCTACAGGTGCCTCCGATGGTGTTTGTTGAGTTGGCATAGATCGAGATTAGGATTTGTCACTCCGTGTATCGGAGATGTATCTCTAGGCCCTATCGGTAATGCACATCACTATAAGCCTTGCAAGCAATGTAACTAATGAGTAAGTTATGGGATGTAGCATTACAGAACGAGTAAAGAGACTTGCCGGTAACGAGATTGAACTAGCTATTGAGATACCGATGATCGAATCTCGGGCAAGTAACATACCGATGACAAAGGGAACAATGTATGTTGTTATGCGGTTTGACCGATAAAGATCTTCGTAGAATATGTAGGAACCAATATGAGCATCTAGGTTCCTCTATTGGTTATTGAGAGGAGATGAGCCTCGGTCATGTCTACATAGTTCTCGAACCCGTAGGGTCCGCACACTTAATGTTCGATGACGATCGATATTATGAGTTTATGTGTTTTGATGTACCAAAGGTAATTCAGAGTCCCGGATATGATCACGGACATGACGAGGAGTCTCGGAATGGTCGATACATAAAGATCGATATACTGGAAGCCTATGTTTGGACATCAGAATGGTTCCGGGTGAGTTCGGGCATATACCGGAGTACCGGGAGGTTACTGGAACCCCCCGGGAAGTATATGGGCTTTATTGGTCCATAGTGGGAGAGAGGAGAAGGGAACCTAGGAGGGGGCGTGCCCCCCAAGCCCAATCCTAATTGGGTGGGGGGCCGACCCCCCTTTCCACCCCCTCTCTCCCCCTTCCTTCCTCTCCTAATCCAACTAGGGAAGGGGGGAATCCTACTCCCGGTGGGAGTAGGACCCCCCTTGGGCACACCATAGAGGGGCCGACCCTCCCCCTCCTCCACTCCTTTATATACGGGGGAGGGGGGAATCCCATAGACACACAGGTTGATTGTTTAGCCGTGTGCGGTGCCCCCCTCCACAGATTTCCACCTCGGTCATATCGTTGCAGTGCTTAGGCGAAGCCCTATGCCGGTAGCTTCATCATCACCGTCATCACGCCGTCGTGCTGACAAAACTCTCCCTCGACACTCAGCTAGATCTAGAGTTCGCGAGATGTCACCGAGCTGAACGTGTGTAGATCGCGGAGGTGCCGTACCTTCGGTGCTAGGATCGGTCGGATCGTGAAGACATATGACTACATCAACCGCGTTGTCTTCCACTTACGGTCTACGAGGGTACGTGGACAACACTCTTCCCCTCTCGTTGCTATACATCACCTAGATGGATCTTGCGTGTGCGTAGGATTTTTTTTTGAAATTATTGCGTTCCCCAACAGTGGCATCCGAGCCAGGTCTATGCGTAGATGTTATATGCACGAGTTGAACACAAAGGAGTTGTGGGCGTGGGTATATACATATTGCTTGCCGTCACTAGTTGATTCTTGATTCAGCGGTATTGTTGGATGAAGCGGCTCAGACCGACATTACGCGTATGCTTACGCGAGACTAGTTCTACCGACGTGCTTCGCACACAGGTGGCTGGTGGGTGTCAGTTTATCCAACTTTAGTTGAATCAGATTCAATGAACAGGGTTGTTTCTGTAGATCAAAAAGCAATCACTATACCGCGTTGTGGTTTTTGATGCGTAGGTAAGAACGGTTCTTGCTCAGCCCGTAGCAGCCACATAAAACTTGCAACAACAAAGTAGAGGATGTCTAACTTGTTTTTGTAGGGAATGTTGTGATGTGATATGGTCAAGACATGATGCTAAAGTTTATTGTATGAGATGATCATGTTTTGTAACAGAGTTATCGGCAACTGGCAGGAGCCATATGGTTGTCACTTTATTGTATGGAATGCAATCACCATGTAATTGATTTACTTTATCACTAAGCGGTAGCGATAGTCGTAGAAGCAATAGTTGGCGAGATGACAACGATGCTTCGATGGAGATCAAGGTGTCAAGCCGGTGATGATGGTGATCATGACGGTGCTTTGGAGATTGAGATCAAAGGCACAAGATGATGATGGCCATATCATATCACTTATATTGATTGCATGTGATGTTTATCCTTTATGCATCTTATTTTCCTTAGTTCGGCGGTAGCATTATAAGATGATCTCTCACTAAATTTCAAGGTATAAGTGTTCTCCCTGAGTATGCACCATTGCTACAGTTTGTCGTGCCGAGACACCACGTGATGATCGGGTGTGATAAGCTCTACATTCACATACAACGGGTGCAAGCGCCTTTTGGCACACGCGGAATACTCGGGTTAAACTTGACGAGCCTAGCATATGCAGATATGGCCTCAGAACACTATTGATGATTAGAGGAATGTCTATCTAAGTGGGAGTTCTTAAGTAATTTGATTAATTGAACTTTAATTTATCATGAACTTAGTACCTGATAGTATTTTTGCATGTCTATGTTGTTGTAGATAGATGGCTCGTGTTGTTGTTCCGTTGAATTTCAATGCGCTCCTAGAGGAAGCTAAGTTGAAAGATGATGGTAGCAACTACACGGACTGGGTCTGTAACTTGAGGATTATCCTCATTGCTGGACAGAAGAATTACGTCCTAGAAGCACCGCTAGGTGACGAACCTGCTGCAGGAGCACCACCAGATGTTATGAACATCTTGCAGAGCAAAGCTGATGACTACTCGATAGTTCAGTGTGTCATGCTTTATGGCTTAGAACCTGGACTTCAACGACATTTTGAACGTCATGGAGCATATGAAATGCTCCAGGAGTTGAAGTTAATATTTCAAGCAAATGCCCGGATTGAGAGATATGATGTCTCCAATAAGTTCTACAGCTGCAAAATGGACGCGAATAGTTCTGTCAGTGAACATATACTCAGAATGTCTGGGTACCACAACAACTTGACTCAGCTGTGAGTTAATCTTCCTGATGATAGTGTCATTGACAGAGTTCTTCAATCACTGCCACCAAGCTACAAGAGCTTCGTGATGAACTATAATATGCAAGGGATGGATAAGACAATTCTCGAGCTCTTCGCAATGCTAAAGGTTGCGGAGGTAGAAATCAAGAAGGAGTATCAAGTGTTGATGGTAAACAAGACCACCAGTTTCAAGAAAAGGGGTAAAGGGAAGAAGGGGAACTTCAAGAAAAACGGCAAGCAAGTTGCTGCTCAAGTGAAGAAGCCCAAGTCTGGACCTAAGCCTGAGAGTGAGTGCTTCTACTGCAAAGGGACTGGTCACTGGAAGCGGAACTGCCCCAAGTATTTGGCGAAGAAGAAGGATGGCAAAGTGAAAGGTATATTTGATATACATGTTATTGATGTGTACCTTACTAATGCTCGCAGTATCGCCTGGGTATTTGATACTGGTTCTGTTGCTAATATTTGCAACTCGAAACAGGGGTTACGGATTAAGCGAAGATTGGCTAAGGATGAGGTGACGATGCGCGTGGGAAATGGTTCCAAAGTCGATGTGATCGCCGTCGGCACGCTACCTCTACATCTACCTTCGGGATTAGTTTTAGACCTAAATGATTGTTATTTGCTACCAACGTTGAGCATGAACATTATATCTGGATCTTATTTAATGTGAGATGGTTATTCATTTAAATCAGAGAATAATGGTTGTTCTATTTATATGAGTAATATCTTGTATGGTCATATGCACCCTGGATGAGTGGTCTATTTTTACTAAATCTTGATAGTAGTGATACACATGTTCATAGTATTGAAGCCAAAAGATATAAGTTTAATAATGATAGTGCAACTTATTTATGGCATTGCCGTTTAGGTCGTATTGGTGTAAAGCGCATGAAGAAACTCCATGCTGATGGGCTTTTGGAATCACTTGATTATGAATCACTTGATGCTTGCAAACCATGCCTCATGGGCAAGATGACTAAGACTCTGTTCTCTGGAACAATGGAGCGAGCAACAGACTTGTTGGAAATAATACATACTGATGTACGCGGTCCGATGAGTGTTGATGCTCGCGGCGGGTATCGTTATTTTCTTACCTTCACAAATGATTTGAGCAGATATGGGTATATCTACTTGATGAAACATAAGTCTGAAACATTTGAAAAGTTCAAAGAATTTTAGAGTGAAGTGGAAAATCATCATAACAAGAAAATTAAGTTTCTACGATCTGATCGTGGAGGGGAATTTCTAAGTTATGAGTTTGGTCTTCACTTGAAACAATGCGAAATAGTTTCGCAACTCATGCCACCTGGAACACCACAACGAAATGGTGTGCCCGAACGTCGTAACCGCACTTTATTAGATATGGTGCGATCTATAATGTCTCTCACTGATTTACCGTTATCGTTTTGGGGTTATGCTTTAGAGACAACTGCATTCACGTTAAATAGGGCACCAGCAAAATCCGTTGAGACGACACCTTATGAACTGTGGTTTGGCAAAAAACCCAAGTTGTCATTTCTTAAAGTTTGGGGATGCGATGCTTATGTGAAAAAGCTTCAACCTGACAAGCTCGAACCCAAATCGAAGAAATGTGTCTTCATAGGATACCCAAAGGAGACTGTTGGGTACACCTTCTATCACAGATCCGAAGGCAAGATATTTGTTGCTAAGAATGGATCCTTTCTAGAGAAGGAGTTTCTATCGAAAGAAGTGAGTGGGAGGAAAGTAGAACTTGACAAGGTAATTGTACCTGAAAGTGCGTTATATCAACTAGAGGGGGGGGTGAATAGGCGATTTTTATGAAAGTCTTCAAAACGTGGAAGTTTCGAAGACAAACGATAGAAATAAACCTATTACCATGCAGCGGAAGGTAGACTACACTAGGCAAACCATAGTCAAGTATTCAATGAAGTGAAAGCACAATGACTAATAGCAGCAATGTAGTGAGGATCAGGTAGGAAGATATTATGAAGCCAAACAGAACACGCAGTCACTTAGTGAAGACAAAAGATAGTGCAATCATACAATGACTTCACAAGGACCAACAGTAAGTAAAGGGAAGGGAAGGATGAAACCAGTGACTCGTTGAAGACAATGATTTGTTGGACCAGTTCCAGTTGCTGTGACAACTGTACGTCTGGTTAGGGTGGCTAGGTATTTAAACCTTAGGACACACAGTCCCGGACACCCAGTCCTGAACACGCAGCTTAGGACACCCAGTCCTCACCATATTCCCCTTGAGCTAAGGTCAGACAGACCTCGCCCAATCACTCTGGTAAGTCTTCAAGATAGACTCCCAAACCTTCATAGACTTCGTTCACCGGCAATCCACAATGTCTCTTGGATGCTCAGAATGCGACGCCTAACCGGCTGGAGGATTCACAGTCCTCAAGTGTAATAAGTCTTCAGATCACACAGACAAGAAGACTTAAGTGATGCCTAACTCTCTTTGGCTCTGGGTGGTTAGGGCTTTATCCTCGCAAGGAATTCTCTCTCAAAGGCTTCGAGGTGGGTTGCTCTCAAACGACAAAAGCTGTACTCTAACTCTGAGCAGCCAACCGTTTATGGTTGTAGGGGGTGGGCTATTTATAGCCACTAGGCAACCCGACCTGATTTGTCCGAAATGACCCTGGGTCACTAAGGAACTGACATGTGTTCCAACAGTCAGATTTCAAACTCACACGGCAACTTTACTTGGGCTACAAGTAAAGCTGACTTGTCCGACTCTGGACAAGATTTGCTCTCATAGTCTTCACTCGAAGACATAGGTTTTGGTTAAGCATCACTTCAGTCATTCTGACTGGTTCTCTTGGACCCCACTTAACAGGACGGTGGTTCCTATCACTCAACAAAGAAGAAACAGAACTAAGAAAGATCTAAGTCTTCGAGCTCCATAGGCTTCATGCGGTGTCTTCTCTTGTCATAGTCTTCAATGAGAATATATTCATAAACCACCTTTGACATCAATGTCTTCATACATTTTTAGGGTCATCTCTGGTAGGAAAACCGAATCAATGAGGGACTTCTACCTGTGTTATCCTGCAATTCTCACAAACACATTAGTCCCTCAACTAAGTTTGTCGTCAATACTCCAAAACCAACTAGGGGTGGCACTAGATGCACTTACAATCTCCCCCTTTTTGGTGATTGATGACAAACTAGTTGAAGTTTTCAACGGGGAATATAATATGTGAAATTGTAAGAGGATACAGAATTGTCTTCATAAGCTGTGAGGGCTCCCCCTGAAGATGTGCATATAAGTAATTTGCTTTTGGAATGCAAATGCACATGGCAGGTTGTGCTTGTGGAGATCCTCTTCAACTTATGATGATAATCCACTATGCATGTGAAGGTATGTGAATATAATGACATGCATAATGGAAAATGGACGTCTGCAAAATGATCTAAGTGCGGAATTTATCGTCGCACATGTGGAATTTATCATCGCATCACAAAGTGGCAAATAAGTAGCAGGCGACCATCGAGTTTAAGTGTTACAACTCAAAGAACCAAATGTATCAAAATGAGAGTTGTAAACACGAAGCAAAATATAAAGCACCCGCCCATGTGGACCCGTTTGAAGACTATCAAACCCATATGTTTATCCCCCTTTTGTCAGTAAGGACCAAAAAGGTTTGAAGACATAGAGCATCTACTCGGTCCCATGAAGAGTAGGTGAAGCAGCAGGGTTGTTGGTGATGTTCGGCGGTGCAGAAGAACTGGGGGCAGTGTCGAAGCGTGCTGAAGGAGGTGGCGGTGAAGTAGCATCGTCTTCATCCTCGATCACTCTGGCATTCACAGTTGCAGCAAAGGAAGAGAACTCAGAGTCTTCAAGAGATGAAGTTCGTCGCAGCACTGCCCTTCGAGGAGGTGTGGAGTCAAACTTTAAGCGTTCAGAGAAGCCATCCTCTTGAAGATCATCTTCAGAGCACATCAGTGTCAGCCCTTTCCATGTGCATCGAGAGGTTTCATGGGCAACAAAGGCATTCTTGGTGGCAAGATTGCGAATGCGGTTGACGTCCACCAAGAGGCTTTGCATTTGGCGCTTCAGCCAGTCATGATGCCTATCCTGTTTCTGATGAAGAGCTATCAGAAGCTCTCGGTCATTGAGAACACGAGTGCGCTTCTTCGGTCGTTGGGCAATTGTGCTATCGGTGGCTTCAGTAAGGGCAGGATGTGGTGCACGTGTAGTTCTAGCCAAAGGATACACATGAGTGACTGCTTCAACTCCTTCAATGTTTTGAGAAAAACTTTGATGCTCCGCATTCTGAAGACTTAGAGGTTCCTTGGCAGGCTCAGGATAAATGGCTTCAATAGACATATCCACATCAGGCAGAAAGATCCGATGATTGCGAGCAGATGGCTGATATGAGATAGCGGAGTGGAGTTTGATCAGCCGCATTATCCATGGAGCGTAGAATTTCAAGCCAAAAAGATCAGAGCCTGATGCAGCAAGTTGGCGGATGAAGAAGTCCTGTGCATTGAAGCATTTTCCATGAAGAATATAGAAGATCAAAGTCTTCATTGCACCTTCCAGCTTGGCATGTGGAGAATGTCCTTTGATGGGCCAGAGAGTTCGCCTTATGATGTGGTAAATAGTTCTTGGCAGATACTCAAGATCTTCAACGAAGAACTCCTTGGGATATGCAGCATCTTGGGGCAATGGCTTCATCATACTGAGCATCTGACTCATGTTAGGGTCAGGCTTCTGAAAGATGCTCTCCACAGCTTCACTGTGAAGTTGACAGCAAGATTCGTAGAGATCGCCAGGAGTGGGTAGACCAGTGAGCTCAATGATATCAAAGGCTTTGGCTTCGTGATGAACATTTCCTGTCATCCACTCTAGGACCCAAGTCTTCGGATCTCTGTTGTACCCACGGATGTGAAGTGTGGCATAGAATTGGAGCAGCAACTCTTCATTCCAGTGCTCTTGGTCGGTGACAAACGGCAGCAATCCAACCTCTTTGAAGCAATCCAGAGCTTCTTCCAGACAGGGCAAACCAGCTATTGCTTCAATGTCAAGATGCTTATGTGGGAAGATGCGACCTTGATTGTATAGAATGCAGGAGTAATAGCTTCGCTGCGGATAGCTCCAGAACCGATCAGAAGATATTCTTTCCCTTGAGTAGGGGTTCCTGGAGCTATTGAAGAAAATGTTGTCTGCTTTGAAGCCATTGACATTGAAGGATCCAGGTGCTGATGCAGGACCTGGAAACCTGGGTAATCTTGGGATTGGCTTCTGTACCTGAGGCCTGTGCTCAACATGATAGTCAAACTGAGTACCAGCAGCAGCCGCAGGAACAGAAGCAGTGGGATCAGTGGCTTCGCTGACATCTGGTGCTTGGGTTGGTGAAGGCTACACATTAGCTTCAGTCATGACAGCGTCAGTGGCTTCATTGGTGTTGGTGGTGGCAACCTCAAGATTCTCAACCTCCACTTGACGAGCTGGAGGGTCAGTCACAGTCACGTTCTCCTCGAGAACAACTTCTTGGTGGGACGGGGGAGTAGCAGCTTTTGGGGTTTCTTCTTCATCGGCTGATGCAGCCGGAATGTCTTCAGCAGCTTTAGCTTCAGACTCAGAGACTGGAGGCCTTCATCCTTTGCGAAGCCTGCGTAACGCTGGCGACGCCTGTGGAGTTGGAGTTGGCTGGGCCTCAAAGTCTTCTTCCTCTTGTGCTTGTGGGCGATCAGCCCATGATGCATCCTGAGCAATTGGCGTCAGAGGATGACCAATGCTGATGAGTTTGCTGTGCGTTAGCACAGGCGATGATACCTGTTGGTGCTCGAGCTGAGGAAGAACTGCATCATCTTCAACATGGTCATGGTGACCAATGTCTTCACAGCGATGGGATCAGCTGCTGGAAAGTCTTCAGCTTCATGAGCCTCTGTGAAAGCAGGCTCATGGACAGTTAGTTGACGTTCTTGAGGTTCAGCGTCAGGGTGAACCATGGAGATGGGTTCAACAATCAAGGGCTCTGTGGGAGCATCCCGTTCCTTCTTGGTCTTCCGCTTCTTCTTGGAGGGAGCAGTAGCAGAGGCTTCAGGATGTTTCCTCTTTCTGGCTTCAGCCTCAGCGGTCCTCGTCTTCTTCAGCTCTGAAGCGGTTGATCGGGCCTTTGGCTTCGAGCCAGTTATGCTAGTTGGGAAGACAATTGGATCTGCTTCCTGCCTTGGTGCGTCGGGTTCGGCCATAGCGGGCTTCTTCTTCTTCTTTGCAGCCATCCTGGGGTCGATGCCAGGACGCCCAAGGGCCTTGCGCTTCTCAGCCTCATTGTAGGCTTGCACACACTTGTCAGCCAGGCTCTTCATGCGCTCACGAGAGCCTTGAGCTTCTTCACGCTTCTTGAGAAAGGCTTCTTTAAGCTCATGCAGCATGAGCTTGAAGTTCTTGACCTCTTGTACGCTGAGCTTGGCCATATGCTTCTTGAACTGAGCTTTCTCAAAGTCAATCTTCTGCTTCAGTTCGACGATGCGCTGAGCTAGAGCTAGCTCTAAAGCAATGGCGCCATGGAAGGCGACACTGAGACCAATGGGAAGTTGCAGGTCTTCGAAGCTGAGGTTGGGTGTTTCAAACCACTCATCAATGAAGTCGTGGATGATTGCCACGTCAAAGAGAGGCAAATTGTTGAAGATTTCTGCTTCTTCTTTGCTCTTGATCAGCTTCTCAAGAGCGTCATCTGCAAGATCTTCATCACTGGACAGATCAATGGCATCGTTGCGCAGAATAGCAGCAGCTGTCAGTTCTTGGCCGGTGTGTGGCAGAGGCATCTTGACCTTCTGGGGCTTGGAGACGCGTGACAAGTCTTCAGACTGCACACTGTCTTCAGGAGGTGCAGTGGCCAGTGGCTTCGCTCGTGAGATTTTTGGTGCAGAGGCAGGCTTTGAAGCTTTTGGCTGCTTCAGTTTCTTTAGCTTCGGCGCTGCAAGCGCTTCATTTGATTCAGCGTCATCTGCAGGCTCATTCACGGCAGTCCCTTGAACCACGATATGGGTGATGAGACCTTCCAAGTTGTAGAAGGGCCCAAGAAGATTGGGTTCAGCTTCGCGAGTTCCATCGGCACGGGGAGCAGAGGGACCAGGGTTGAATTCTAATCCCAAAGACTTCTTGTTCTGCTTCGCTGAGTTCTTGGCAAACTGGAAGTTGCGCTTGAACAGATTGTCGTCACGACACCATAGTAGTGACGATGGGTGTGCATCTGCACGCTGTGGCCCACGGACCATGCAGGGATAGAAGCCTTGTTCAATGGCTTCATCTCTGGACCTGGGTTGAAGATTTCTGTATAGGATGTCTCCCCATGGTCGCTTGATGGCATTCTTCTCAGCATATTCCTTTGTTACAAACCTGTACTTGAACCACTATTCTACCCAATATCGTTGAATCCATTGGATTCGTGTCTTGCGCTGATTGTAATCCTCTTCAGGATCTGTGTTGTACAGCTCTAAGAGGTCATCGGGCAGATATCTTGATGTTTCTCCTCGACGCTTTCTGCCACCCTTCCTTGCTGATTTCTCTTCAGACATGAACTTTAAACTGAATGGCTTCAATACGTTCAAAGGCTTCAAAGGCTTTCGCTTGCTGGACAAATAGGAACTGGCTTCGGGAGAATTTATATGATGCTGCAAGAATTCTGCAAATGAATGCAGACTATGAGAACCAAGGGATTCTCCCACGGACATGTACCTGTGACAGCATTAAGGTGCGAGGGAAGGGAAGAGGTCATATGCATTCTTAGAAGATTTTGAAGATAAATCAGTTTAGAAGACATTGACCTCATCGTGCGAAGACATTCACTCATAGATAAGGAGTTGGTTCCAGATTTGTACGAATCCATGGATCAGTACAAGTGAGGAATCTAACTACTTTGTGAAGCATAAGTGAATATACTAGGCATATTATGAGATGCAGTATGAAAGAGATCCGACTTGTGTGAATAGAAACTGCTTGTGGTAGAAAGTGACGAAGCTATAGGATCAAGGGGGCTGTAAAAAGGAAGTTTTATTTACCACACGAAGAACTGCTAGACGGAGTGGAAGAGGAGGCCGAGCAGTTCGATCTTCCGTGCCCTAACTTGGCGACGGAGGACACCTACGGCGACGGCGGAGAAGACGATGTCCGTGGTCGGCGTGAAGACGGCGTCAGAGAGGTTGCGGCAGCGAAGCGCTTCGTCGCCGGCATCGTTGAGGGCTAGCGGTGGTGCTAGGGTTCGTGCGAGAGTGGAAGAAGAGATAATGACTGTGGCGAGGCGTGTATTTATAGGGACAGGGGCGGCTCAGTGTTATTACACAGGTGCCCCTGGTGATTCACATCTGAGGAACACGTGGCCATCATGCAGCATGTCGGAGGTTGTTCCACGTCCCACGCACGCCTGGATTGTTGGGTGGTCGTTCCCACTTCTCCGGGTTTCAGGTGAAAGAATGAGCATTGAAAACAGACTTAATGTTTGTCTCTGTATCTTCTGCTGACAAGGACGCAGAGAAGACATTCGACAGTTTCAATAGAATGCATATGATTTGGAGAGATAGAGTTTGACATAGAAAGGATAGAGAGGTTAGGGTCCGATCACATTCACTTAGTTCAAAAGATTCAACAAGAAGACATAGCTATAAGTGAATGCTGTAGAGGACATAACACTAGTATATATATAATCAACATAGTGAAGATAATCATGAAGGCATGTTGAGATTGAAGCCAAACCAAATGTGAAGTGAAAGTGCGTTATATCGACTAGAGGGGGGTGAATAGGCGATTTTTATGAAAGTCTTCAAAACATGGAAGTTATGAAGACAAACGATAGAAATAAACCTATTACCCTGCAGCAGAAGGTAGACTACACTAGGCAAGCCGTAGTCAAGTATTCAATGGAGTGAAAGCACAATGACTAATAGCAGCAATGTAGTAAGGATCAGGTAGGAAGATATTATGAAGCCAAACAGAACACGCAGTCACTCAGTGAAGATAAAAGATAGTGCAATCATACAATGACTTCACAAGGACCAACAGTAAGTAAAGGGAAGGAAAGGATGAAACCAGTGACACGTTGAAGACAATGATTTGTTGGACCAGTTCCAGTTGCTGTGACAACTGTACGTCTGGTTAGGGCGGCTAGGTATTTAAACCTGAGGACACATAGTCCCGGACACCCAGTCCTGAACACGCAGCTCAGGACACCCAGTCCTCACCGTATTCCCCTTGAGATAAGGTCACACAGACCTCGCCCAATCACTCTGGTAAGTCTTCAAGGTAGACTCCCAAACCTTCACAGACTTTGTTCACCGGCAATCCACAATGTCTCTTGGATGCTCAGAACGCGACGCCTAACCGGCTGGAGGATTCACAGTCCTCAAGTGTAATAAGTCTTCAGATCACACAGACAAGAAGACTTAAGTGATGCCTAACTCTCTTTGGCTCTGGGTGGTTAGGGCTTTATCCTCGCAAGGAATTCTCTCTCAAAGGCTTCGAGGTGGGTTGCTCTCAAATGAGAAAATCCGTACACTAACTCTGAGCAGCCAACATTTTATGGTTGTAGGGGGTGGGCTATTTATAGCCACTAGGCAACCCGACCTGATTTGTCCGAAATGACCCCGGGTCACTATGGAACTGACACGTGTTCCAACAGTCAGATTTCAAACTCACACGACAACTTTACTTGGGCTACAAGCAAAGCTGACTTGTTCGACTCTGGACAAGATTCGCTCTCATAGTGTTCACTTGAAGACATAGGTTTTGGTTAAGCATCACTTCAGTCATTCTAACTGGTTCTCTTGGACCCCACTTAACAGTACGGTGGTTCCTATGACTCAACAAAGAAGAAAAAGAACTACAAAAGATCTAAGTCTTGGAGCTCCATAGGCTTCATGCGATGTCTTCTCTTGTCATAGTCTTCAACGTGAATATCTTCATATACCACCTTTGACATCAATGTCTTCATACATTTTTAGGGGTCATCTCTGGTAGGAAAACTGAATCAATGAGGGACTTCTACCTGTGTTATCCTACCATTCTCACAAACACATTAGTCCCTCAACTAGGTTTGTCGTCAATACTCCAAAACCAACTAGGGGTGGCACTAGATGCACTTACAATCTCCCCCTTTTTGGTGATTGATGACAAACTAGTTGAAGTTTTCAACGGGGAATATAATATGTGAAATTGTACAGGATAAGGAATTGTCTTCATAAGTTGCAAGGGCTCCCCCTGAAGATGTGCATATAAGTAATTTTCTTTTGGAATGCAAATGCACATGGCAGGTTGTGTTTGTGGAGATCCTCTTCAACTTATGATGACAATCCACTATGCATGTGAAGGTGTGTGAAGATAATGACATGCATAATGGAAAATGGATGTCTGCAAAATGATCTAAGTGCGGAATTTATCATCGTACATGCGGAATTTATCATCGCATCACAAAGTGGCAAATAAGTAGGAGACGACCATCGAGTTTAAGTGTTACAACTCAAAGAACCAAATGTATCAAAAACGAGAGTTGTAAACACGAAGCAAAATATGAAGCACCCGCCCATATGGACTCGTTTGAAGACTATAAAACTCATATGCTTCTCCCCCTTTTGTCAGTAAGGACCAAAAAGGTTTGAAGAAATAGAGCATCTACTCGTTCCCATGAAGAGTAAGTGAAGCAGCAGGGTCGTCGGTGGTGTTCGCCGGTGCAGAAAAACTTGGAGCAGTGTCGAAGCGTGCTGAATTTGGTGGTAGTGAAGTAGCATCGTCTTCATCCTCGATCACTCTGGCATTCACAGTTGCAGCAGAGGAAGAGAACTCAGAGTCTTCAAGAGATGGAGTTCGTCGTAGCACTGCCCTTCAAAGAGGTGTGGAGTCAAACTCGAAGCGCTCAGAGAAGCCATCCTCTTGAAGATCATCTTCAGAGCACATCAGCGTCAGCCCTTTCCATGTGCGTCGAGAGGTTTCATGGGCAATAAAGGCATCCTTGGTGGCAAGATTGCGAATGCGATTAACATCCACCAAGAGGCTTTGCATCTGACGCTTCAGCCAGTCATGATGCTTATCCTGTTTCTGATGAAGAGCCACAAGAAGTCTCAGTCATTGAGAACATGAGTGCGCTTCTTGGGTCGTTGGGCAATTGTGCTATCAGTGGCTTCAATGAGAGCAGGATGCGGTGCACGTGTAGTGCCATCCGAAGGATACACACGAGTGACTGCTTCAACTCCTTCAATGTTTTGAGAAAAACTTTGATGCTCCGCATTCTGAAGACTTAGAGGTTCCTTGGCAGGCTTAGGACAGATGGCTTCAATAGACATATCCACATCAGGCAGAAAGATCCAATGATTGCGAGCAGATGGCTGATATGAGATAGCGGAGTGAAGTTTGATCAGTCGCATTACCCATGGGGCGTAGAACTTCAAGCCAAACAGATTAGAGCCTGATGCAGCAAGTTGGCGAATTAAGAAGTCCTGTGCATTGAAGCATTTGCCATGAAGAATATAGAAGACCAAAGTCTTCATTGCACCTTCCAGCTTGGCATGTGGAGAGTGTCCTTTGATGGGCCAGAGAGTTCGCATTATGATGTGATAAATAGTCCTTGGCAGATACTCAAGGTCTTCAACAAAGAACTCTTTGGGATATGCAGCATCTTGGGGCAATGGCTTCATCATACTGAGCATCTAACTCATGTTAGGTTCAGGCTTCTGAAAGATGCTCTCCACAGCTTCACTGTGAAGTTGACAGCCAGATTCGTAGAGATCGCCGGGAGTGGGTAGACCAGTGAGCTCAATGATGTCAAAGGCTTTGGCTTCGTGATGAATGTTTCCTATCATCCACTCCAGGACCCAAGTCTTCGGATCTCTGTTATACCCGCGGATGTGAAGTGTGGCATAGAATTGGAGCAGCAACTCTTCATTCCAATGCTCTTGGTCAGTGACGAACGACAGCAATCCAACCTCTTTGAAGCAATCCAGAGCTTCTTCCAGATAGGGCATACTAGCTATTGCTTCAATGTCAAGACGCTTGTGTGGGAAGATGCGACCTTGATTGTATAAAATGCAGGTGTAATAGCTTCGCTGCGGATAGCTGCAGAATCGATCAGATGATATTCTTTCCCTTGAGTAGGGGTTCCTGGAGCTATTGAAGAATGTGTTGTCTGCTCTGAAGCCATTGATATTGAAGGATCCAGGTGCTGATGCAGGACCTGGGAACCTGGGAAATCTTGGGATTGGCTTCTGTACCTGAGGCCTGTGCTCAACATGATAGTCGAACTGAGGACCAGCAGTAGGCGCAGGAACAGAAGCAGTGGGATCAGTGGCTTTGCTGACTTCTGGTGCTTGGGTTGGTGAAGGCTCCACATTAGCTGCAGCCATGACAGCGTCAGTGGCTTCAGTGGTGTTGGTGGTGGCAGCCTCAAGATTTTCAACCTCCACTTGACGAGCTGGAGGGTCGGTCACAGTCACGTTCTCCTCAAGAACCGCTTCTTGGTGGGACAGGGGAGTAGCAGCTTTTGGGGCTTCTTCTTCATCGGCTGATGCAGCCGGAATGTCTTCAGCAGCTTCCGCTTCAGACGCAGAGACTGGAGGCCTTGGTCCTTTGCGAAGCCTGCGCAACACAGGCGACGCCTGTGGAGTTGGTGTTGGCTGGGCCTCAAAGTCTACTTCCTCTTGTGGGCGATCAGCCCATGAAGCATCCTAAGCAATTGGCGTCAGAGGACGACCAATGCTGATGAGTTCGCTGTGCGTTAGCACAGGCGATGATACCTGTTGGTGCTCGAGCTGAGGAAGGACTGCATCATCTTCAACATGGTCATGGTGACCAATGTCTTCAGCAGCGATGGGATCAGCTGCTGGAAAGTCTTCAGCTTCATGAGCCTCTGTGAAAGCAGGCTCATGGATTGTCAGTTGGCGTTCAGCGTCAGGACGAACCATGGAAATGGGTTCAACAATCAAAGGCTCTGTGGGAGCAGCCCGTTCTTTCTTGGTCTTCCTCTTCTTCTTGGAGGGGGCAGCAGGAGAGGCTTCATGATGTTTCCTCTTCCTGGCTTCAGCCTCAGCAGTCCTCGTCTTCTTCAGCTCTGAAGCGGTTAACCGGGCTTTTGGCTTCGAGCCAGTCATGCTGGTTGGGAAGACAATGGGATCTGCTTCCTGCCTTGGTGCGAGAGGTTCAGCCACAATGGGCTTCTTCTTCTTAGCAGCCATCCTGGGATCAATGCCCGGACGCCCAAGGGCCTTGCGCTTCTCAGCTTCGTTGTAGCCTTGCACACACTTGTCAGCCAGGCTCTTCATGCGCTCCCGAGAACCCTGAGCTTCTGCGTGTTTCTTGAGAAAGGCTTCTTTCAGTTTGTGCAGCATAATCTTGAAGTTTTTCACCTCTTGCACGCTGAGCTTGGCCATATGCTTCTTGAACTGAGCCTTTTCATAGTCAATCTTTTGCTTCAGTTCGATGATGCGCTAAGCGAGAGCTAGCTCTGAAGCAATGGCGCCATGGAAGGCGACACTTAGGCCAATGGGTAGTTGCAGATCTTCGAAGCTGATGTTTGGCGTGTCAAACCACTCATCAATGAAGTTGTGGATGATTGTCACGTCAAAGAGAGGCAAATCATTGAAGATTTCTGCTTCTTCCTTGCTTTTGATGAGTTGCTCAAGAGCGTTATCTGCAAGATCTTCATCACTGGACAGATCAATGGCATCGTTGCGCAGAATGGCAGCAGTTGTTAGCTCTTGGCCGGTGTGTGGCTGAGGCATCTTGACCTTCTGGGGCTTGGAGATGCGTGACAAATCTTTAGACTGCACACTGTCTTCAGGAGGTGCAGTTGCCAGTGGCTTCGCCCATGAGATTTTTGGTGCAGAGGTCGGCTTTGAAGCTTTTTGCTGCTTCAGCTTCTTTGGCTTCGGTGCTGCAGGCGCTTCATCTGATTCAGCGTCATTTGCAGGCTCATTCACGGCTGTCCCTTGAACCACGATGTGAGTGATGAGACCTTCAAGGTTGTAGAAGGGCCCAAGAAGATTGGGTTCAGCTTCGCGAGTTCCATCGGCACGGGGAGCAGAGGGACCAGGGTTGAAATCTAATCCCAAAGACTTCTTGTTCTGCTTCGCTGAGTTCTAGGCAAACTGGAAGTTGCGCTTAAACAGATTGTCGTCATGACACCATAGCAGGGACGATGAGTCAGCATCCGCAGGCTGTGGTCCACGGACCATGCAGGGATAGAAGCCTTGTTCAATGGCTTCATCTCTGGTCCTGGGTTGATGATTTTTGTAGAGGATGTCTCCCCATGGTCGCTTGATGGCATTCTTTTCAGCATATTCCTTTGTCACAAATCTGTACTTGAACCACTGTTCTGCCCAATAGCGTCGAATCCATTGGATTCGTGTCTTGTGCTGATTGTAATCATCTTCAGGATCTGTCTTGTACAGCTCTGAGAGGTCATCAGGCAGATCTCTTGATGTTTCTCCTCGACGCTTTCTGCCACCCTTCCTTGCTGATTTCTCTGAAGCCATGAACTTTAAACTGAAAGGCTTCAATACGTTCAAAGGCTTCAAAGGTTTCGCTTGCTGGACAAACAGGAACTGGCTTCGGGAGAATTTATGTGATGCTGTAAGTATTCTGCAAATGAATGCAGACTATGAGAACCAAGGGATTCTCCCACGGACATGTACCTGTGACAGCATTAAGGTGCGAGGGAAGGGGAAGAGGTCATATGCATTCTCAGAAGATTTTGAAGATAAATCAGTTTAGAAGACATTGACCTCATCGTGCGAAGACATTCACTCATAGATAAGGAGTTGGTTCCAAATTTGTATGAATCCACGGATCAGTACAAGTGAGGAATCTAACTACTTTGTGAAGCATAAGTGAATATACTAGGCATGTTATGAGATGTAGTATGAAGGAGATCCGACTTGTGTGAATAGAAACTGCTTGTGGTAGAAAGTGACGAAGCTATAGGATCAAGGGGGCTGTAAAAAGGAAGTTTTATTTACCACACGAAGAACTGCTAGACGGAGTGGAAGAGGAGGCCGAGCAGTTCGATCTTCCGTGCCCTAACTTGGCGACGGAGGACACCTACGGCGACGGCGGAGAAGACGATGTCCGTGGTCGGCGTGAAGACGGCGTCGGAGAGGTTGCGGCAGCGAAGCGCTTCATCGCCAGCATCGTCGAGGGCTAGCGGTGGCGCTAGGGTTCGTGCGAGAGTGGAAGAAGAGATAATGACTGTGGCGAGGCGTGTATTTATAGGGACAGGGGCGGCTCAGTGTTATTACACAGGTGCCACTGGCGATTCACATCTGAGGAACACGTGGCCATCATGCAGCATATCGAGGGTTGTTCCACGTCCCACGCACGCCTGGATTGTCGGGTGGTCGTTCCCACTTCTCCGGGTTTCAAGTGGAGGAATGAGCATTGAAACGGACTTAATGTTTGTCTTTGTATCTTCTGCTGACAAGGACGCAGAGAAGACATTCGACAGTTTCAATAAATGCATATGATCTGGAGAGATAGAGTTTGAGATAGAAAGCATAGAGAGGTTAGGGTCCGATCACATTCACTTAGTTCAAAAGATTCAACAATAAGACATAGCTATAAGTGAATGCTGTAGAGGACAGAACACTAGTATATATATATATACATTCAACATAGCGAAGATAATCATGAAGACATGTTGAGATTGAAGCCAAACCAAATGTGAAGACATGGCAAATGTAACGCCATGAGTGAAACACTTCAAACAGAACCTTTGGTGGTGGCGTTACCCACCGTATAGGAAGTATTAGACCCAGACACGGCGCACAATTATTGTGGTGCTCCGAAGTCAAATTCCACATTAATGTATTCACACTTAGAATGTATGTCTTCATTGATTGAAGATATACTTTACTTCGTGTGTTGCACATCTAAGTCATCAATATACATAAGTGTTAGGATGTGTGCCTGATCATAGGACATTTGAGGATTCCAGGATATTTAGCTCACACCGTAACTTGAAAAATCTCTTCTCATCCAAGGGCTTGGTGAAGATATCTACCAATTGCTCTTCAGTGTTGACGTGTATGATATCAATATCTTCCTTCACAACATGATCTCTGAGAAAGTGATGACGAATTTCAATGTGCTTTGTCTTCAAGTGCTGAACTGGGTTGTTGGCAATCTTGATGGCGCTTTCGTTGTCGCGGTAGAGTGGCACTTGCTTCAGATGAATGCCATAGTCCTTGAGTGTTTGCTTCATCCACAAAAGCTGAGAGCAGCAAGATCCAGCAGCAATGTATTCAGATAAAGCAGTGGAGAGAGATACACAGTTCTGCTTCTTTGAAGACCAACATACAAGTGATCGTCCCAGAAAGTGACATGTGCCTGACGTAGACTTGCGATCCACTTTGTCACCAGCATAATCAGCATCCGAGAATCCAACCAGATCAAACTCTGAGCCCTTTGGATACCATAATCCTAGAGTTGGGGTGTGAGCCAAATATCGAAGAATTCGCTTCACAGCTAAGTGATGCGACTCCTTTGGTGTCGCTCGGAATCGAGCACACATGCAAACACTAAGCATAATATCTGGCCTAGATGCACATAGATAGAGCAAAGAACCAATCATGGAGCGGTATACCTTTTGATTGAACTCTTTACCATTATCGTCGGGAACCAGATGATGTTTGGCTGGCATTGGTGTCGTGAAGCCTTTGCAGTCTTGCATACCGAACTTCTTCAGGCAATCTTTGAGATACTTCTCTTGAGATATGAAGATGCCGTTGCGTTGCTGTCGTATTTGAAGACCGAGGAAGAACTCCAGCTCTCCCATCATGGACATTTGATATTGCTCTTGCATCATATATCCAAACTCTTCACTGTACTTCTGATTGGTGTAGCCGAAGATAATGTCATCCAGATGTCATCCACATATATTTGGCACACAAACAGTTCACCATCATATGTCTTCGTGAAGAGAGTGGGGTCGAGGGAACCAGGTATGAAGCCTTTGCTCTTCAGGAAGTATTTGAGTGTGTCATACCAAGCCCGAGGGGCTTGTTTGAGGCCATACAGTGCCTTGTTGAGCTTGTATACCATGTCAGGATGTTTTGGATCTTCAAAGCCAGGCGGTTGTGCAACATACACTTCTTCTTCAATCTTGCCATTGAGAAAGGCACTCTTCACATCCATTTGATATAGAAGTATGTTATGATGATTTGCATAGGCCAGCAGTATGCGTATGGCTTCAAGTCTAGCCACAGGAGCAAATGTTTCATCGAAGTCAATGCCTTCCACTTGAGTATATCCTTGAGCAACGAGACGAGCTTTGTTTCTGACAACTTGACCATGCTCATCTTGCTTGTTGCGGTATATCCATTTGGTGCCTATTATGTTGTGCTTCCGGATCAGGACGCTTAACCAGTTCCCATACATTATTCAGCTCAAACTGTTGAAGCTCTTCTTGCATAGCTTGAATCCATTCAGGTTCCATGAAGGCTTCTTCAACTTTCTTGGGTTCTGATATTGAGACGAATGTGAAATGCCCACAGAAGTTTGCTAGCTGAGTTGCCCTTGAACGAGTGAGTGGACCAGGTGCATTGATGCTGTCAATTATTCTGTCAATCTGCACTTCATTTGCAACACGAGGATGTACATAGGGCGAAGGTTTTGCTCTTGCTGATCATTGTCATTGTTAGGGATTGTCTTCAGGCTGAGCATTGTCTTCAGGTTGATCAGGTGCGGAGATGATAAGTTCCTCTTTCAGGTTGAGCTTCAGAGGGTATGATTTCTCCAGTTCCCATTAGCTTGATTGATTCGCTGGATGGAACTTCATCTAGCACATTTGGGAGGTGCTCTCTTTGTGAACCGTTAGTCTCATCAAACCGCACATCCACTGTTTCAACCACTTTATAATGAAAGAGATTGAAGACTCTGTAGGAGTGCGAATCCTTTCCATATCCAAGCATAAAACCCTCATGTGCTTTTGGTGCAAATTTTGAAGTGTGATGTGGATCCTTGATCCAGCACCTGGCGCCAAATACTCTGAAGTAACTGACATTTGGCTTCTTGCCAGTAAGGAGCTCATAAGATGTCTTGTTCAGAAGCTTGTGAAGATAAACACGATTGATTGTATGGCATGCAGTATCAATGGCTTCAGGCCAGAATTTTCTTGGAGTCTTGTATTCATCTAGCATCGTTGGCCATCTCAATGAGTGTTCTGTTCTTGCGTTCGACGACGCCATTCTGCTGTGGCGTGTACGGGGCTGAGAATTCATGTGTGATGCCCAAGGTATCAAGATATGTATCAAGGCCAGTGTTCTTGAATTCAGTGCCATTGTCACTTCTGATGTGCTTTATCTTGGCGCCATAGTTGTTCATTGCTCGATTGGCGAAGCGTTCTGAAGACATCCTGCACTTCAGTCTTGTTAAGAGGATTATGTGCACCCAAGTATATCTAGAATAATCATCAACAATGACAAAGCCATAGAGACAAGCAGTAGTGTAAGAGTTGATAATGAGTAGGGACCGAAAAGATCATGTGGAGTAGTTTCGAAGGGTCGAGTAGTTGTTCAGATTGTTTGAGGATGTTTTGGCCCTCGTCATTTCCCTGTTCACAGGCACCGCATAAGTGATCTTTCTTGAATTTGAGCGCCCTCGATGCCTATGACATGCTTCTTCTTCGCAAGGGTGTGGAGGTTCCTCATGCCAGCATGCGCCTCCGATGCCAGAGCCAGCATTCTGAAGCTTTTGCTAGAAGACATACGGCAAGCTTGTGGTCCTGCTGAGAAATCTACACGTACAACAATCATCTTTTCGATACCCTTCAAACACTAGAGACTTGTCAGATTCCATTAGTACAAGGCAACGATATTTTCCAAACATTACGATCATGTTCAAATCGCAAAGCATTGAGACAGACATTAAGTTGAAGCCAAGGGATTCAACAAGCATGACTTTATCCATGTGTTGATCCTTTGAGATTGCAACTCTACCTAGACCCAATACCTTACTTTTACCAGTGTCAGCAAATGTGATGTGGCTCTTGTCGGATGGACGTAAGGTTGAGTCCATAAGAAGGCTTCTTTTGCCAGTCATGTGATTGTACACCTACTATCAATAATCCATTCTGAAGACGCTGGTGTCGTACCCTACAGTGCAGTTAGGGGGATAGGCTTCACGAAGAGAATTGTGAAGCAAAAACATTTGACGAACCAGTGGGTTATGAAAGCTTAGATCCAGATTAGGACTAATAGGGAGAGTAGCAAGCGATTCAGGAACGAAGTACATAGTAAGACCATTCGGGCATTTGATCTTGCGCCCTACAAGATGTTTAAGGTCCCCAGCAATAGCGTCAGACGATTTTGGTTTTCTGCTGGAGACCTTTCCCTGCAAAAGAGAGTTAAGCTTTCTTAGCCACCCACATCTTCAAGGGTGGCTTAGAAGCAATAAGTCTAAGTGCAGCATCTGAGAACTTTGGCTTTGGAGCCCTAGCAAAAGTCTTGCAGGCGACAATAGTACTCATAAGAATAAGGGAATAGTTCTTGGTCTTATGAACATGGCGGTTTGATGAACCGCGCTCATATTCATAGGCCTGAGTATGGTTTCCCTGCAAAACATTTGCGTTAGTGCGACTCAGGTGAGTCCTCTGTCTGTATGAAGCCTTTGGACCGTATGAAGCCTGTGGTCTGAGGTTTGTCTTCTTCACGTGTGGTGTCATGATGACATTCACAGGAAGATTCTCCAGACACTTTTTCGGAACCCAGATCTTCTTCATAGGCGGTCCATTCCTGCAGTTAGTACCAATGTACCTGGCAAACACTTCACCATTCTGATTCTTAAACAGTTTATAGTTTGCATCAAAGGATTCATCAATGACAATGGGGTTTGCACAAGTGAAGCCAGATAGAGTGGATGGATCTGCTGAAGATTCCTTTGCAGCAACCCATGTGGTTTTGGGGTACTGCTCAGGTTTCCAGTAAGAGCCATCAGCATTCATTTTCCTTACGAACCCAACACCCTCTTTCCTCGGGTTTCGGTTCAAGATCTGCTTTTTGAGGACATCACATAGTGTCTGATGCCCTTTAAGACTTTTGTCATCCCTGTTTCAAGCAATGTCTTCAACCTAGCATTCTCATCAGCAATAGCAGTGGAATCCTCAGCAGAGGGGTTAGTTCCCACATCAACAGTTGAAGATATTGCAACAGTAGCAGCAATAGAACATTCAGCAACAGTAGTAGCATTATCACGCTCAATGCATTTAAGACAGGGCGGTTCAAATCCTTCCTGAGCGGAGCTGATCTGTTCGGCGCGAAGTGACTCATTTTCCTTTTGAAGATCTTCATGAGCCGCTCTGAATTTCTCAAGATCTTGCTTCCTTTGAAGATAATCATAGGAAAGCTTTTCATGAGTTGTTGAGAGCGTTTCATGACGACTTTCAAGGACTTTCAAGTTCCTCATGCTTAACGTGAAGATTTTTTATGTCTTCAATTAAGGACTCAGATCGAGTCATTTCAGCGCCTAACAGATCATCGCTTTTGTCTAACAGTTTTTGAATATGTTCCATAGCTTTCTGTTGTTCAGTTGCAATTTTAGCAAGTGTTTTGTAGCTGGGTCTTGAACTACAATCAGAGTCATCTTCACTAGATGTTTGATAGTGAGTAGTGCGTGTGTTTACCTTGGCACCGCGTGCCATGAAGCAGTAGGTAGGAGCGGAATAGTCCTTGTCTTTTGCATCGGTGTCGGTGATGAAGTCATTGTCTTCAGTGTTGAAGATGGACTTGGCAAAATATGCTGTAGCCAGACTTGCAACGCCAGAATCGGACTCCTCCTCAGACTCCACCTCCGCCTCCTCAGAAGCGGACTCCTCCTCTGAATCCATTTCCTTGCCAACAAACGCACGTGCCTTGCCAAATGAGCTCTTCTTATGTGATGAACACTTTGAGGAAGACTTGGAAGAAGACTTTGAGTATTTCTTCTTCTTCTTGTCGTCAGAGTCATATTCCTTGCTCTTCTTCTACCTTTTGTTCTCATTGTCCCACTGCGGACACTCAGAGATGAAGTGGCCAAGTTTCTTGCACTTGTGACATGTTTTCTTCTTGTAGTCATGAGCAGAAGCTTCATCATTCCTTGAGCTTGATCGTGAAGACTTTCTGAAACCTTTCTTCTTGGTGAATTTTTGGAACTTCTTCACAAGCATAGCAAGTTCCCTTCCAATGTCTTCAGGATTATCAGAACTGCTGTCAGATTGTTCTTCAGATGAGGAGACAGTTTTTGCCTTCAAGGCACGAGTTCGCCCATAGTTTGGACCGTAGATATCTCTTTTCTCAGAAAGCTGAAACTCATGTGTGATGAGCCTCTCAAGTATGTTAGATGGATCGAGTGTCTTGAAATCAGGACGTTCTTGAATCATCAGGGATAGGGTGTCAAACGAACTATCAAGTGATCTCAGTAGTGTCTTGACGACTTCATGCTTGGTGATCTCAGTAGCGCCAAGGGCTTGAAGCTCATTTGTGATGTCAGTGAGTCGATCAAACGTGAGCTGGACATTCTCATTGTCATTTCTCTTGAAGCGGTTGAAGAGGTTGCGAAGGACACTGATTATCTGATCTCTCTGGGTTGAGACACCTTCGTTGACAATGGAGAGCCAGTCCCAGACTAGCTTAGATGCTTCCAAAGCACTCACACGGCCATACTGTCCTTTGGTCAGATGACCACAGATGATATTCTTGGCAGTAGAGTCCAGTTTAATGAACTTCTTGACATCAGCAGCAGTGACACCTTCTCTAGCCTTGGGAACGCCATTCTTGACGACATACCATAGGTCGACGTTAATGGCTTCAAGATGCATGCGCATCTTATTCTTCCAGTAGGGATATTCAGTTCCATCGAAGACGGGGCACGCAGCGAGGACTTTAATTATCCCTGTAGTCGACATAGCTAAAACTCCAGGTGGTTAAACCGAATCACACAGAACAAGGGAGTACCTTGCTCTGATACCAATTGAAAGTGCATTATATCGACTAGAGGGGGGGTGAATAGGCGATTTTTATGAAAGTCTTCAAAACATGGAAGTTTCGAAGACAAACGATAGAAATAAACCTATTACCATGCAGCGGAAGGTAGACTACACTAGGCAAACCATAGTCAAGTATTCAATGAAGTGAAAGCATAATGACTAATAGCAGCAATGTAGTGAGGATCAGGTAGGAAGATATTATGAAGCCAAACAGAACACGCAGTCACTTAGTGAAGACAAAAGATAGTGCAATCATACAATGACTTCACAAGGACCAACAGTAAGTAAAGGGAAGGGAAGGATGAAACCAGTGACTCCTTGAAGACAATGATATGTTGGACCAGTTCCAGTTGCTGTGACAACTGTACGTCTGGTTAGGGCGGCTAGGTATTTAACCCTTAGGACACACAGTCCTGAACACGCAGCTCAGGACACCCAGTCCTCACCGTATTCCCCTCGAGCTAAGGTCACACAGACCTCGCCCAATCACTCTGGTAAGTCTTCAAGGTAGACTCCCAAACCTTCACAGACTTCGTTCACCGGCAATCCACAATGTCTCTTGGATGCTCAGAACGCGACGCCTAACCGACTGGAGGATTCACAGTCCTCAGGTGTAATAAGTCTTCAGATCACACAGACAAGAAGACTTAAGTGATGCCTAACTCTCTTTGGCTCTGGGTGGTTAGGGCTTTATCCTCGCAAGCAATTCTCTCTCAAAGGCTTCGAGGTGGGTTGCTCTCAAACGACAAAAGCCGTATTCTAACTCTGAGCAGCCAACCGTTTATGGTTGTAGGGGGTGGGCTATTTATAGCCACTAGGCAACCTGACCTGATTTGTCTGAAATGACCCTGGGTCACTAAGGAACTGACACGTGTTCCAACGGTCAGATTTCAAACTCACACGACAACTTTACTTGGTCTACAAGTAAAGCTGACTTGTCCGACTCTGGACAAGATTTGCTCTCATAGTCTTCACTCGAAGACATAGGTTTTGGTTAAGCATCACTTCAGTCATTCTGACTGGTTCTCTTGGACCCCACTTAACAGTACGGTGGTTCCTATGACTCAACAAAGAAGAAACAGAACTACGAAAGATCTAAGTCTTCGAGCTCCATAGGCTTCATGCGGTGTCTTCTCTTGTCATAGTCTTCAATGAGAATATCTTCATAAACCACCTTTGACATCATTGTCTTCATACATTTTTAGGGGTCATCTCTGGTAGGAAAACCGAATCAATGAGGGACTTCTACCTGTGTTATCCTGCAATTCTCACAAACACATTAGTCCCTCAACTAAGTTTGTCGTCAATACTCCAAAACCAACTAGGGGTGGCACTAGATGCACTCACAGTACCTACTCCCTTATTGGAAAGTAGTTCATCACAGAAATCAGTTCCAGTGATTCCTACACCAGTAAGTGAGGAAGCTAATGATGATGATCATGAAACTTCTGTTCAAGTTACTACAGAACCTCGTAGGTCAACCAGAGTAAGATCCGCACCAGAGTGATACGGTAATCCTGTTCTGGAGGTCATGTTACTTGACCATGACGAACCTACGAACTATGAGGAAGTGATGATGAGCCTAGATTCCGTAAAATGGCTTGAGGCCATGAAATCTGAGATGGGATCCATGTATGAGAACAAAGTGTGGACTTTGGTTGACTTTCCCAATGTTCGGCAAGCCATACAGAATAAATGGATCTTTAAGAAGAAGACTAACGCTGGCGGTAATGTTACTATCTACGAAGCTCGACTTGTTCCAAAAGGTTTTCGACAAGTTCAAGGAGTTGACTACGATGAGACCTTCTCACTCGTAGCGATGCTTAAGTCCGTCCGAATCATGTTAGCAATTGCCGCATTTTATGATTATGAAATTTGGCAAATGGATGTCAAAACTGCATTCCTTAATCGATATCTTAAAGAAGAGTTGTATATGATGCAACAAGAAGGTTTTGTCGATCCAAAAGGTGCTAACAAAGTGTGCAAGCTCCAGCGATCCATTTATGGACTGGTGCAAGCCTCTCGGAGATGGAATATAAGCATATGGTTTTATACAGACTTTTGGAGAAGCCTATATTTACAAGAAAGTGAGTGGGACCTCTGTAGCATTTCTGATATTATATGTAGATGACATATTGTTGATCAGAAATGATACTGAATTTCTGAATAGCATAAAAGAATACTTGAATAAGAATTTTTCAATGAAAGACCTCAGTGAAGCTGCTTATATATTGGGCATCAAGATCTATAGAGATAGATCAAGACGCTTAATTGGACTTTCACAAAGCACATACCTTGGTAAAGTTTTGAAGAAGTTCAAAATGGATCAAGCAAAGAAAGGGTTCTTGCCTGTGTTACAAGGTGTGAAGTTGAGTCAGACTCAATGCCCGACCACTGCAGAAGATAGAGAGAAAATGAAAGTCATTCCCTATGCTTCATCCATAGGTTCTATCATGTATGCAATGTTGTGTACCAGACCTGATGTGTGCCTTGCTATTAGTTTAGCAGGGAGGTACCAAAGTAATCCAGGAGTGGGTCACTGGACATCGGTCAAGAACATCCTAAAATACCTGAAAAGGACTAAGGATATGTTTCTCGTTTATGGAGGTAACAAAGTGCTCGTCATAAATGGTTACGTCGATGCAAGCTTTGACACTGATCCGGATGACTCTAAGTCACAAACTGGATACGTATTTTTATTGAATAGTGGAGCTGTCAGTTGGTGCAGTTCCAAGAAGAGCGTCGTGGCGGGATCTACATGTGAAGCAGAGTACATAGCTGCTTCGGAAGCAGCAAATGAAGGAGTCTGGATGAAGGAGTTCATATCCGATCTAGGTGTAATACCTAGTGCATCGGGTCCAATAAAAATATTTTGTGACAATACTGGTGCAATTGCCTTGGCAAAGGAATCTAGATTTCACGAGAGAACCAAGCACATCAAGAGACGCTTCAAATCCATATGCGATCAAGTCAAGGAGGTGGACATAGAGATTTTCAATATACATACAGATCTGAATGTTGCAGACCCGTTGACTAAGCCTCTCTCACGAGCAAAACATGATCAGCACCAAGACTCCATGGGTGTTAGAATCATAACAATGTAATCTAGATTATTGACTCTAGTGCAAGTGGGAGACTGAAGGAAATATGCCCTAGAGGCAGTAATAAAGTTGTTATTTATATTTCCTTATATCATGACAAATGTTTATTATTCCTGCTAGAATTGTATTAAATGAAAACTTAGTACATATGTGAATACATAGACAAACAAAGTGTCACTAGTATGCCTCTACTTGACTAGCTCGTTAATCAAAGATGGATATGTTTCCTAACCATAGACATGAGTTGTCATTTGGTTAACGGGGTCACATCATTAGAGAATGATATGATTGGCTTGATCCATCCGTTAGCTTAGCACAATGATCGTTTAGTTTACTACTATTGCTTTCTCCATAACTTATACATGTTCCTATGAATGAGATTATACAACTCCTGAATACCGGAGGAACACTTAGTGTGCTATCAAACGTCACAACATAACTGGGTGACTATAAAGATGCTCTACAAGTGTCTCCAATGGTGTTTTTTGAGTTGGCATAGATCGAGATTATGATTTGTCACTCTGTGTATCGGAGAGGTATCTCTGGGCCCTCTTGGTAATGCACATCACTATAAGCCTTGCAAGCAATGTTACTAATGAGTTAGTTATGGGATGTAGCATTACGGAACGAGTAAAGAGACTTGCCGGTAACGAGATTGAACTAGGTATTGAGATACCGAAGATCGAATCTCGGGCAAGTAACATACCGATGAGAAAGGGAACAATGTATGTTGTTATGCGGTTTGACCGATAAAGATCTTCGTACAATATGTAGGAACCAATATGAGCATCCACGTTCTGCTATTGGTTATTGACCGAAGATGAGTCTCGGTCATGTCTACATAGTTCTTCAACCCGTAGGGTCCGCACACTTAATGTTCGATGACGATCGGTATTATGAGTTTATGTGTTTTGATGTACCAAAGGTAATTCGGAGTCCCGGATATGATCACAGACATGACGATGAGTCTCGTAATGGTCGAGACATAAAGATCGATATATTGCAAGCCTATGTTTGGACATCAGAATGGTTCCGGGTGAGTTCGGGTATATACCGGAGTACCGGGAGGTTACCGGAACCCCCCGGGAAGTATATGGGCCTTATTGGGTCATAGTGGGAGAGAGGAGAAGGGAGCCTAGGAGGGGATGCCCCCCTCCCAAGCCCAATCCAAATTGGGTGGGCCCCCCTTTCCTCCCCCCTATCTCCCCTTCCTTCATCTCCAAATCCAACCAGGGAAGGGGGGAATCCTACTCCCGGTGGGAGTAGGACTCCCCTTGGGCCCGCCATAGAGGGGTCGGCCCTCCCCCCTCCACCCCTTTATATACGGGGGAGTGGGGCACCCCATAGAAACACAAGTTGATTGTTTAGCCGTGTGCGGTGCCCTCCTCCACAGATTTCCACCTCGATCATATCATTGCAGTGCTTAGGCGAAGCCCAGCGCCGGTAGCTTCATCATCACCGTCATCACGCCGTTGCACTGACAAAACTCTCCCTCGACACTTAGCTAGATGCCTAGATCTAGAGTTCGCGGGACGTCATCGAGCTGAACGTGTGCATATCGTGGAGGTGCCGTACCTTCAGTGCTAGGATTGGTCAGATCGTGAAGACGTACGACTACATCAACCGCGTTGTCAAAAGTGCCAATGAGCAGCTGCATAATGATCTGGTTGAGCATCTTCCTTGCCTGTTTGAAAAATAGACATATTTCACGATTCTTGCACTTAAAGAGCCTTCATCACTCAAAATTTTCCATGCGTGCCTAGACAAAAGTGCCAAGTTGAAAATTTCCAAATCCCGAAAGCCCATACCACCCATATACTTTGGCCTGGTCACAACATCCCATGCCACCCATCTAGGTCTCCTTCTTCCTCTTTTGCTTCCCCACCACAATTGACGGATCATCAAGGTGACATACTCACATAAACCTCTGGGTAGCCTGAAACAAGATATGGACTACACTAGGATTGCCCGTGCTACTGATTTGATCAATACTTCCTTGCCTGTTGCTGAAAGAAGTTTTTCAACCCATCCACGGACTTTCTCACCGACCCTATCGCGCAGGTATTTGAAAGTGCCATTTTTTGAATTTCCAACATCAATACACATTCCCAGCTCACTATCACTCATGGACTCGTTATGAACTTGAAGATGATTCTTCACACTGTCCCAAAGAGTTTGAGGACACCCTTCACTGAAAAATATGGATGTTTTTTGCCTCTTTGCATGTGTGTCTCAAATGGGCCTGGACGAGGTAAAATAGGTCAAAAACCATCATCTACACATAGTTCGGTTGCCTGCATCTAGGTTGGCTGCATGAGGTAAGCAGTATTGACCTGCTGTTTGGTTACATGCGTTGCACTAGGCGCACAAACTTGTTGGGGAATGTTGCATGAAAGAAAAAATTCTACGCACACGCAAGATCCATCCATGGAGATGCATAGCTATGAGAGGGAAGAGTGTGTCTACGTACCCTCATAGACTATTAAGCGGAAGCGTTTATCAACACGGTTGATGTAGTCGTACAGCTCCACGATCCGCCCAGTCAAGTACCGAACGTACGACACCTCCGCGTTCAGCACACATTCAGCTCGATGACGTCATCGCCTTCTTGATCCAGCAAGACAGGCAAAGTAGTCGATGAGTTCTGGCAGCATGACGGCGTGGTGACGGTGGTGATGCAACTATCACCGCAGGGCTTCGTCGAGCACTATGAAAATATGACCAAGGATGAACTAGAGGGAGAGGAGTGTCACGCACGGCTTGGGGATTGTGGTGTGTGTTTCCCCTCTCCCTCCACACACATATATATAGGTCGGGGGTGGGGAGGCAGTGTAGGGCAACCCCAAGGGGGCTGGCGGCCACCCTTGGCCGCTGCCCTAGCTGCGTCCCCCCTTCCTTCTTGGGCGCGCGGGGGTAGGCAGGAGGAGGTGCGCCCCCTTTCCTCTCTCTCATGAGGAGGGGAGGGCGAGTGAGTCCTAGATTAAGGGGTCCTCGGATGGTCGGGCTACGCGACATGGGCCGGACTAATGGGCCGGGAAGATACGAGATAGAAGGCCTTTCCCGTGTCCGGATGGGACTCTCCTTTGCGTGGATGGCAAGGTTGACGTTCGATGTGAAGATTCCTTTCTCTGTAAACCGACTCTGTACAACCCTATGCCCCTCCGGTGTCTATATAAACCGGAGGGTTTAGTCGGTACAGGCAATCATACTCATACAGGCTAGACATCTAGGGTTTAGTCATTATGATCTTGAGGTAGATCAACTCTTGTAACCCATATACTCATAAAAGTCAATCAAGCAGGAAGTAGGGTATTACATCCATCAAGAGGGCCCGAACATGGGTAAACATCGTGTCCCCTGCCTCCTGTTACCTTTAATACTCAGACGCATAGTTCGGGACCCCCTACCCGAGATCAGCTGGTTTTGACACCGACATTGGTGCTTTCATTGATAGTTCCTCTGTGTTATCGATAGAAGGATCGATGGCTCGCCTTGTCATCAGTGACAAAATCACCTCTGGAAGGGCCCTAGCTCCTGGGTAGATCCTCCAGCTCGGCAGTTTCACTATGGGCGCCCGCCCGGCCATTAATCCCAAGGCGGCCTCTCAGATCGCCAAAAATGATATCCGCATCGACCCCGAAAACGTCGATAGGATGATTCCGGCAGATATCTCGTCTTTGAATGAACTGTAGATCGCATCGCCGCCCTGGGGGTTGCAACAGACTATTGGGGAACGTAGTAATTTCAAAAAAATTCCTACGCACACGCAAGATCATGGTGATGCATAGCAACGAGAGGGGAGAGTGTTGTCTACGTACCCTCGTAGACAGAAAGCGCAAGCGTTAGCACAACGCAGTTGATGTAGTTGTACGTCTTCACGATCCGACCGATGAAGTACCGAACGTATGGCACCTCTGAGTTCAGCACACGTTCAACCCAATGACGTCCCTTGAACTCCAATCCAGCTGAGTGTTGAGGGAGAGTTTCGTCAGCACGACGGCGTGGTAACGATGTTGATGTTCTACCGACGCAGGGCTTCGCCTAAGCACTGCTACAGTATTATCGAGGTGGACTATGGTGGAGGGGGGCACCGCACACGGCTAAGACATCAAGAGATCAACTGTTGTGTCTATGGGGTGCCCCCTGCCCCTGTATATAAAGGAGCAAGGGGGGGGGGGGTGCGGCCGGCCAGGGAGAGGGCGCGCCAGGACTCCCCCCTTTCCTAGTTGGAATAGGATTCAGGAGAAGGAAAGAAAGAGGGGAAGAAGGAAAGAGGGGCCGGCCCCCCTTCCCCTAAACCAATTCGGTTTGGGCCTTGGGGGGGCGCGCCCCACACTTCCCTTGCTACCATCTATTTCCACTAAGTCCCATGTAGGCCCATTAAGCCCCGGGGGGGGGGGGGTTCCGGTAACCTCCCGGTACTCCGGTAAAATCCCGATTTCACCCGGAGCACTTCCGACATCCAAATATAGGCTTCCAATATATCGATCTTTATGTCTCGACCATTTCGAGACTCCTCGTCATGTCCTTGATCACATCCGGGACTCCGAACAACCTTAGGTACATCAAAACATATAAACTCATAATATAACTGTCAACGTAACGTTAAGCATGCGGACCCTACGGGTTCGAGAACTATGTAGACATGACCAAGACACGTCTCCGGTCAATAACCAATAGCGGAACCTGGATGCTCATATTGGCTCCTACATATTCTATGAAGATCTTTATCGGTCAAACCGCATAACAACATACGTTGTTCCCTCTGTCATCGGTATGTTACTTACCCGAGATACGATCATTGGTATCTCAATACCTAGTTCAATCTCGTTATCGGCAAGTCTCTTTACTTGTTCCGTAATACATCATCCCGCAACTAACTCATTAGTTGCAATGCTTGCAATGCTTAAGTGATGTGCATTACCGAGAGGGCCCAGAGATACCTCTTCGACAATCAGAGTGACAAATCCTAATCCCGAAATATGCCAACCCAACAAGTACCTTTGGAGACACCTGTAGAGCACCTTTATAATCACCCAGTTACGTTGTGACGTTTGGTAGCACACAAAGTGTTCCTCCGATAAACGGGAGTTGCATAATCTCATAGTCATAGGAACATGTATAAGTCATGAAGAAAGCAATAGCAACAAACTAAACGATCAACTGCTAAGCTAACGGAATGGGTCAAGTCAATCACATCATTCTCCTAATGATGTGATCCCGTTAATCAAATGACAACCCATGTCAATGGTTAGGAAACTTAACCATCTTTGATCAACGAGCTAGTCAAGTAGAGGCATACTAGTGACACTCTGTTTGTCTATGTATTCACACATGTATTATGTTTCTGGTTAATACAATTCTAGCATGAATAATAAACATTTATCATGATATAAGGAAATAAATAATAACTTTATTATTGCCTCTAGGGCATATTTCCTTCAGTCTCCCACTTGCACTAGAGTCAATAATCTAGACTACACAGTAATGATTCTAACACCCATGGAGCCTTGGTGTTGATCATGTTTTTCTCGCGGAAGAGGCTTAGTCAACGGGTCTGCAACATTCAGATCCGTATGTATCTTGAAAATTTCTATGTCTCCCACCTGGACTAAATCCCAGATGGATTGAAGCACCTCTTGATGTGCTTGGTTCTCTTGTGAAATCTGGATTCCTTCGCCAAGGCAATAGCTCCAGTATTGTCACAAAATATTTTCATTGGACCCGATGCACTAGGTATGACACCTAGATCGGATATGAACTCCTTCATCCAGACTCCTTCATTTGCTGCTTCCGAAGCAGCTATGTACTCCGCTTCACATGTAGATCCCGCCACAATGCTTTGTTTAGAACTGCACCAACTGACAGCTCCATCGTTCAATGTAAACACGTATCCACTTTGTGATTTAGAATCGTCCGGATCAGTGTCAAAGCTTGCATCAACATAACCGTTTACGATGAGCCTCCATAAACGAGAAACATATCCTTAGTCCTTTTCAAGTATTTCAGGATGTTCTTGACCGCTGTCCAGTGATCCACTCGTGCATTACTTTGGTACCTCCCTGCTAGACTTATAGCAAGGCACACATCAGGTCTGGTGCATAGCATTTCATACATGATAGAGCCTATGGCTGAAGCATAGGGAACATATTTCATTTTCTTTCTATCTTTTGCAGTGGTCGGGCATTGAGTCTTACTCAACTTCACACCTTGTAACATCGGCAAGAACCCTTTCTTTGCTTGATCCATTTTGAACTTCTTGAAAACTTTGTCAAGGTATGTGCTTTGTGAAAGTCCAATTAAGCGTCTTGATCTATCTCTATAGATCTTGATGCCCAATATGTAAGCAGCTTCACCGAGGTCTTTCATTGAAAAACTCTTATTCAAGTATCCCTTTATGCTATCCAGAAATTCTATATCATTTCCAATCAACAATATGTCATCCACATATAATATCAGAAATGCTACAGAGCTCCCACTCAGTTTCTTGTAAATACAGGCTTCTCCAAAAGTCTGTATAAAACCAAATGCTTTGATCACACTATCAAAGCGTTTATTCCAAATCCAAGAGGCCTGCACCAGTCCATAAATGGGTCGCTGGAGCTTGCACACTTTGTTAGCTCCCTTTGGATCGACAAAACCTTCCGGTTGCATCATATACAACTCTTCTTCCAGAAATCCATTCAGGAATGCAGTTTTGACATCCATTTGCCAAATTTCATAATCATAAAATGCGGCAATTGCTAACATGATTCAGACAGACTTAAGCATCACTACGGGTGAGAAAGTCTCATCGTAGTCAATCCCTTGAACTTGTCAAAAACCTTTCACAAAAAGTCGAGCTTTGTAGACAGTAACATTACCGTCAGCGTCAGTCTTCTTCTTGAAAATCCATTTATTCTCAATTGCTTGCCGATCATCGGGAAAGTCAACCAAAGTCCATACTTTGTTCTCATACATGGATCCCATCTCAGATTTCATGGCATCAATTCATTTTGCGGAATTTGGGCTCACCATCGCTTCTTTATAGTTCGTAGGTTTATCATGATCTAGTAGCATGATTTCCAGAACAGGATTTCCATACCAATCTGGTGCGGATCTTACTCTGGTTGATCTACGAGGTTCAGTAACAACTTGATCTGAAGTTTCAAGATCATCATCATTAACTTCCTCACTAATTGGTGTAGGGGTCGTAGAAACTGTTTTCTGTGGTGAACTACTTTCCAATAAGGGAGCAGGTATGGTTACCTCATCAAGTTCTACTTTCCTCCCACTCACTTCTTTCGAGAGAAACTTCTTCTCTAGAAATGTTCCAAATTTAGCAACAAAAGTCTTGCCTTCGGATCTGTGATAGAAGGTGTACCCAATAGTCTCCTTTGGGTATCCTATGAAGACACATTTATCCGATTTGGGTTTGAGCTTATCAGGGTGAAGTTTTTTCACATAAGCATCGCACCCCCAAACTTTAAGAAACGACAACTTTGGTTTCTTGCCAAACCACAATTCATAAGGAGTTGTCTCAACGGATTTCGATGGTGCCCTATTTAACGTGAATGCGACCGTCTCTAAACCATAACCCCAGAATGATAGCGGTAAATCAGTAAGAGACATCATAGATCACACCATATCTAGTAAAGTACGATTACGACGTTCGGACACACCATTACGTTGTGGTGTTCCGGGTGGCGTGAGTTGCGAAACCATTCTGCATTGTTTCAAATGAAGACCAAACTCATAACTCAAATATTCTGCTCCACGATCTGATCGTAGAAACTTTATTTTCTTGTTACGATGATTTTCAACTTCACTCTGAAATTCTTTGAACTTTTCAAATGTTTCAGACTTATGTTTCATTAAGTAGATATACCTATATCTGCTTAAATCATCTGTGAAGGTGAGAAAATAACGATATCCTCCACGAGCCTCAACATTCATCGGACCACATACATCTGTATGGATGATCTCCAACAAATCTGTTGCTCTCTCCGTAGTTCCGGAGAACGGCGTTTTAGTCATCTTGCCCATGAGGCATGGTTCGCAAGTACCAAGTGATTCATAATCAAGTGGTTCCAAAAGTCCATCAGTATGGAGTTTCTTCATGCGCTTTACTCCGATATGACCTAAACGGCAGTGCCACAAATAATTTGCACTATCATTATCAACTCTGCATCTTTTGGTTTCAATATTATGAATATGTGTATCACTACTATCGAGATTTAGCAAAAATAGACCACTCTTCAAGGGTGCATGACCATAAAAGATATTACTCATATAAATAGAACAACCATTATTCTCTGATTTAAATGAATAACCGTCTCGCATCAAACAAGATCCAGATATAATGTTCATGCTCAACGCTGGCACCAAATAACAATTATTTAGGTCTAATACTAATCCCGAAGGTAGATGTAGAGGTAGCCTGCCGACCGCAATCACATCAACTTTGGAACCATTTCCCACGCGCATTGTCACCGCGTCCTTAGCCAATCTTCGCTTAATCCGTGGCCCCTGTTTCGAGTTGCAAATGTTAGCAACAGAACCAGTATCAAATACCCAGGTGCTACTGCGAGCATTAGTAAGGTACACATCAATAACATGTATATCACATATACCTTTGTTCACTTTGCCATCCTTCTTATCCGCCAAATACTTGGGGCAGTTCCGCTTCCAGTGACCAGTCTGCTTGTAGTAGAAGCACTCAGTCTCAGGCTTAGGTCCAGACTTGGGTTTCTTCTCCGGAGCAGCAACTTGTTTGATGTTCTTCTTGAAGTTCACCTTCTTCTTCACTTTGGCCCTTTTCTTGAAACTGGTGGTCTTATTGACCATCAACACTTGATGCTCCTTCTTGATTTCTACCTCCGCGGCCTTTAGCATCGCGAAGAGCTCGGGAATAGTCTTATTCATCCCTTGCATGTTATAGTTCATCATGAAGCTTTTATAGCTTGGTGGCAGTGATTGAAGAACTCTGTCAATGACACTATCAACAAGAAGATTAACTCCCAGTTGAGTCAAGTGATTATGATACCCAGACATTTTGAGTATATGTTCACAGACAGAACTATTCTCCTCCATCTTGCAGCTATAGAACTTATTGGAGACTTCATATCTCTCAATCCGGGCATTTTCTTGAAGTATTAACTTCAACTCCTGGAACATCTCATATGCTCCATGACGTTCAAAACATCGTTGAAGACCCGGTTCTAAGCCGTAAAGCATGGCACACTGAACTATCGAGTAGTCATCGGCTTTGCTCTGCCAGATGTTCATAACATCTGGTGTTGCTCCTGCAGCAGGCTTGGCACTTAGCGGTGCTTCCAGGACGTAATTCTTCTGTGCAGCAATGAGGATAATCCTCAAGTTACGGACCCAGTCCATGTAAGTGCTACCATCATCTTTCAACTTTGCTTTCTCAAGGAACGCATTAAAATTCAACGGAACAACAGCACGGGCCATCTATCTACAATCAACATAGACAAGCAAGATACTATCAGGTACTAAGTTCATGATAAATTTAAGTTCAATTAATCATATTACTTAAGAACTCCCACTTAGATTGACATCCCTCTAATCCTCTAAGTGATCACGTGATCCAAATCAACTAAACCATGTCCGATCATCACGTGAGATGGAGTAGTTTCAATGGTGAACATCACTATGTTGATCATATCTACTATATGATTCACGCTTGACCTTTCGGTCTCCATGTTCTGAGGCCATATCTGTTATATGCTAGGCTCGTCAAGTTTAACCTGAGTATTCCGCGTGTGCAACTGTTTTGCACCCGTTGTATTTGAACGTAGAGCCTATCACACCCGATCATCACGTGGTGTCTCAGCACGAAGAACTTTTGCCACCGTGCATACTCAGGGAGGACACTTGTACCTTGATAATTTAGTGAGAGGTCATCTTATAATGCTACCGTCAATCAAAGCAAGATAAGATGCATAAAAGATAAACATCATATGTAATCAATATAAGTGATATGATATGGCCATCAGCATCTTGTGCTTGTGATCTCCATCTACGAAGCATCGTCATGATCACCATCGTGACCGGTGCGACACCTTGATCTCCATCGTAGCATCGTTGTCTTCTCGCCAATCTTATGCTTGCACGACTATCGCTACCGCTTAGTGATAAAGTAAAGCATTATAGGGCGATTGCATTGCATACAATAAAACGACAACCATATGGCTCCTGCCAGTTGCGGATAACTCGGTTACAAAACATGATCATCTCATACAATAAAATTTAGCATCATGTCTTGACCATATCACATCACAATATGCCCTGCAAAAACAAGTTAGACGTCCTCTACTTTGTTGTTGCAAGTTTTACGTGGCTGCTACGGGCTTAGCAAGAACCGTTCTTACCTACGCATCAAAACCACAACGACAGTTTGTCAAGTTGGTGCTGTTTTAACCTTCGCAAGGACCGGGCGTAGCCACACTTGGTTCAACTAAAGTTGGAGAAACTGACACCCGCCAGCCACCTGTGTGCAAAGCACGTCGGTAGAACCAGTCTCACGTAAGCGTACACGTAATGTCGGTCCGGGCCACTTCATCCAACAATACCGCCGAACCAAAGTATGACATGCTGGTAAGCAGTATGACTTATATCACCCACAACTCACTTGTGTTCTACTCGTGCATATGACATCTACGCATAAAACCAGGCTCGGATGCCACTGTTGGGGAACGTAGTAATTTCAAAAAAAATGCTACGCACACGCAAGATCATGGTGATGCATAGCAACGAGAGGGGAGAGTGTTGTCTACGTACCCTCGTAGACCGAAAGCGGAAGCGTTAGCACAACGCGGTTGATGTAGTCGTAGGTCTTCACGATCCGACCGATCAATTACCGAACGTACGACACCTCCGAGTTCAGCACACATTCAGCCCGATGACGTCCCTCGAAATCCGATCCAGCCGAGTGTTGACGGAGAGTTTCGTCAGCACGACGGCGTGGTAACGATGTTGATGTTCTACCGGCGTAGGGCTTCGCCTAAGCACCGCTAAAGTATTATCGAGGTGGACTATGGTGGAGGGGGGCACCGCACACGGCTAAGAGATCAAGAGATCAACTGTTGTGTCTATGGGGTGCCCCCTGCCCCCGTATATAAAGGAGCAAGGGGGGTGCGGCCGGACAGGGAGAGGGCGCGCCAAGAGGAGTCCTACTCCCACCGGGAGTAGGACTCCCTGCTTTCCTAGTTGGAATAGGATTCGGGAGAAGGAAAGAAAGAGGGGAAGAAGGAAAGAGGGGCTGGCCCCCCTTGCCCTAAACCAATTCAGTTTGGGCCTTGGGGGGCGCGCCCCACACTTCCCTTGCTGCCCTCTATTTCCACTAAGGCCCATGTAGGACCATTAAGCCCCCAGGGGGTTCCGGTAACCTCCTGGTACTCCGGTAAAATCCCGATTTCACCCGGAACACTTCCGACATCCAAATATAGGCTTCCAATATATCAATCTTTATGTCTTGACCATTTCGAGACTCCTCGTCATGTCCTTGATCACATCCGGGACTCCGAACAACCTTCGGTACATTAAAACATATAAACTCATAATATAACTGTCATCGTAACGTTAAGCGTGCGAACCCTACGGGTTCGAGAACTATGTAGACATGACCGAGATACGTCTCCGGTCAATAACCAATAGCTGAACCTGGATGCTCATATTGGCTCCTACATATTCTACAAAGATCTTTATCGGTCAAACCGCATAACAACATACGTTGTTCCCTTTGTCATCGGTATGTTACCTGCCCGAGATTCGATCGTCGGTATCTCAATACCTAGTTCAATCTCGTTACCGGCAAGTCTCTTTACTCGTTCCGTAATACATCATCCCGCAACTAACTCATTAGTTGCAATGCTTGCAAGGCTTAAGTGATGTGCATTACCGAGAGGGCCCAGAGATACCTCTCCGACAATCGGAGTGACAAATCCTAATCTCGAAATATGCCAACCCAACAAGTACCTTTGGAGACACCTGTAGAGCACCTTTATAATCACCCAGTTACGTTGTGACGTTTGGTAGCACACAAGGTGTTCCTCCGGTAAACGGGAGTTGCATAATCTCATAGTCATAGGAACATGTATAAGTCATGAAGAAAGCAATAGCAACAAACTAAACGATCAACTGCTAAGCTAACGGAATGGGTCAAGTCAATCACATCATTCTCCTAATGATGTGATCCCGTTAATCAAATGGCAACCCATGTCAATGGTTAGGAAACTTAACCATCTTTGATGATCGAGCTAGTCAAGTAGAGGCATACTAGTGACACTCTGTTTGTCTATGTATTCACACATGTATTATGTTTCCGGTTAATACAATTCTAGCATGAATAATAAACATTTATCATGATATAAGGAAATAAATAATAACTTTATTATTTCCTCTAGGGCATATTTCCTTCACAGACTATGATCTGATTGGGCTTAAACCCGATCAGAGGGAAATCAGGTCCCCACCTGTCACCCACCTGGTGACAGTTGTGGAGGAGCAAGTTTAGGATACATCTCCTCCTATGCTAAGAACAAACTATGTTTGGATCTTCGAGCCCTGCGAGCCGGATACCCATCTTCGGACCTTGTAGCACGTGTGCTGAACGCGGAGGTGACGTACGCTATGCATCAATTGATTCCAAAAGCCCATCAGCATGGATTTTCTTCATGCGCTTTACACCAATATGACCTAAACGGTAGTGCCACAAATAAGTTGCACTATCATTATTAACTTTGCATCTTTTGGCTTCAATATTATGAATATGTGTATCACTACAATCGAGATTCAATAAACCATTCACCTTGGGTGTATGACCATTGAAGGTTTTATTCATGTAAACAGAACAACAATTATTCTCTTACTTTAAATGAATAACCATATTGCAATAAACATGATCAAATCATATTCATACTTAACGCAAACACCAAATAACATTTATTTAGGTTCAATACTAATCCTGAAAGTATAGGGAGTGTGCAATGATGATCATATCAATCTTGGAACCACTTCCGACACACATCGTCACTTCACCCTTAACTAGTCTCTATTCATTCTGCAACTCCCGTTTCGAGTTACTAATCTCAGCAACTGAACTAGTATCAAATACTGAGGGGTCGCTATAAACACTAGAAAATTACACATCAATAACATGTATATCAAATATGCCTTTGTTCACTTTGACATCCTTCTTATCCGCCAAATACTTGGGGCAGTTCTGCCTCCAGTGACCAGTCCCTTTGCAGTAGAAGCACTTAGTCTCAGGCTTAGGTCTAGACTTGGGCTTCTTTACTTGAGCAGCAACTTGCTTGTCGTTATTCTTGAAGCTCCCCTTCTTCCCTTTGCCCTTTTCTTGAAACTAGTGGTCTTGTCAACCATCAACACTTGATGCTTTTCTTGATTTCTACCTTTGTCGATTTCAGCATCACGAAGAGCGTGGGAATCGTTTCCGTTATCCCTTGCATATTATAGTTCATCACGAAGTTCCAGTAACTTGGTGATAGTGACTACAGAACTCTGTCAATCACTATCTTATCTGGAAGATTAACTCCCACTTGATTCAAGTGATTGTAGTACTCAGACATTCTGAGCACATGCTTACTAGCTGAGCTATTCTCCTCCATCTTCTAGGCAAAGTGCTTGTCAAAAGTCTCATACCTTTCGACATGGGCATGACTCTGAAATACTAATTTCAACTCTTGGAACATATCATATGCTCCGTGGCGTTCAAAACGTCTTTGAAGCCCCGATTCTAAGCCGTAAAGCATGGTGCACTAAACTATCAAGTAGTCATCATATCGAGCTCGCCAAACGTTCATAACGTCTGTATTTACTCCTGCAATAGGTCCATCACCTAGCGGTGTATCAAGGACATAATACTTCTGTGCAGCAATGAGGATAATCCTTAGATCATGGATCCAATCCGCATCATTGCTACTAACATCTTTCAATTTATTTTTCTCTAGGAACATATCTTTACCTACTAATAAAGCGCATATTGCTTCTGGTCGTACGTCATGAGTATTTTTACATAAAAGTCCCTCTGTTTCCAGGAATTCAGCCCGCACTCCCATCATAAGTCAGCCCCAAACCGGTACAAAGGACACAAAAGAAAAAAACAGCTCCCCGCACGACCTTGCCTCCTCGATCCCATCTTGACCTCCATCCCGCTGTCTCCTACCCTGCGCCGTCCGCCCGACACCGCGTCAAACGGGAGCGTGTCACTCCCTAGACGGCGGCGATGATGGAGGGCGCCGCCCAGCTCCTGACCGGCGGATTCGTCGGCTCCTTGCTCCTTGGGGCCAGCTCCTCCCCCATGCTGGATCGCGCATCGGCTTGGAGGCCCCTTGGGGATGCCGCCGGTGCGGGAGTCCTACGTGGCCGTGCGGGATGGGAACCGAGCGGTGATGTTTAACAGGGAGCTAGAGCGGCCTCACCCACCCACATCAGCGACGCAGAAAAACAAGATTCCGACGAAGAAGCGGCGACCTGTGAGAGAGGGATCGAGGAAGGATGCCGTCTGCGCGGCCGGCGGTCCTGCTGGTCGCGGCCGCGTGGGTGCTCCTGTCGGCCGGCCATGCTGGTTGACGGCAACGGCACGGTGTGCCTGTGCACGGCCACGCGGTGTGTGCTGCCCTGCCCTGCCCGGGGACCCCGCTACCGACGATGTCGCCCATGCAGTTCCCCTTCTGCCTGCAGCGGCTGCAGGCGACCGGGCCCTTCCCATGGGAGCAGAAGCCGGCGGCGGCGACGAGGACGGGGTTCCCTCAGGACACAGGGTTCCTTGCGGCGGCAGTGGCGAGCCCGGCAGGACGACGGCTGTGACGGTGGCCGCCGCGTGCTCTGCTTTCTTGCTACTCGCCCACCTCTATAGACCAGTAGATTTAGGTCAGGCTGCAGGGTGGTCAGAAGATGCTCAACTTATATATAGGCCTTCGATTCAGTTCATATATGTAGGCCATGGATGGATGAACAATCTAAAATTTTGGTTCCTCCTCCTTTTTCACTCTTCTTGTGAGAATTGGCAAGTTTTTGATTCATTGCAACTAAATGCTGGGGCACTGCCAGATCTGATACACTAACACACATGGAGTATTAGTACCATTTGGATCTGTGTATGATTGGTGCTTTATGAGATGTTGAGATGCATGGTCTCGAACGTGCATATATTCTTTCTTGACCTAGATTAGATGCAGTTGGGCCACGGTGAGAGCCTCGATTCGCTCCCTCGCCGCCGCCGCCCCATCTACCATTATTGGCCTAGATTAGAATTTGTCCTTGCTGATTCGTCGTGGCCTGATTTCTTATGTTTCTCTCTTGTTGATGCAAACTTGCTCTGCTTGACTCTGTTTTGGCCTCAAGGCGCTGGCCTTTTCCTGTGTTAGCGTGTGTGTGTGTCTCATAGGTCTTGAAAGCATGTAGTATGTTGCTTGATTCATATGATTCTTCGGTGACAGTAAGTTTTTCATGGAGCACCTTTTCGTGCTGATGTTGGCTTTCTGATGTTTGTTGTTGTACTTCTGCTACTAGAGATAATGCGGGGGTCCTCCTTGCTTAAGCACCAGCATGGTGGGGACTTTCAGAGGTTGCCGCCGATGGCGAGTCCAAACCAGATGCATCATCATCCGCCGCACCCAATGCCTAATTTCTATGGAAATGGTTTTGGCCCGTGGAACCACAGTGCGCATCCAGAGGTAATTACGTTAGTTATCTGACATGAGGGTGGCATGTTCACTCATCCATCATATCTAATCGCATCCGCTGGTCATTAATCTTTAAGAGAACAGAGAATGGTACACAAGATCCTCTCTCGGTGGTTTGAAGGTTGCATCCTACTTTCTGCATCTTAATTGCATACTTGTGTATCATTCCATTTAATGATAGTATGGATGCGATAAGTTGCATCCTCTCCATCACATGTAATCGCATGGTATTTAATGATACTATATGTTCATTCCTTATGTTTTCTGGTAATTAAACCGGCAATCCCTTTTTAAGTGGTTATCTCGGAAAACGTTTTGTTTTTTCCCAAAACAATCCTTCCTTACTCGGCTAATCAGAGATAAGGCTTCGTGTTGGAGGGGGCGCCTGCGTTGAAGCCATAGACCACGGCAGCGCAGGCTTGCAGGGGGCGGCGGCCATGGCGGGGAGGCGGCGTTGTGCTCGAGTGCTACATCAGGCGGCGGCAGCGAGGCGGGAGGCGTGTGCGGAGAATGCATCAAATGTTTGATGAATTGCTTGAAGAAAATGCATCGGGTCCTTTCTTGCATGCTTCAAGTCTTCAACCAGGTAAAATAAATCCTGGTATTGTTTTTCTTCTTGCATAACTTATCTAATCTCCCAACAGATTTGGTGGGTTGGTGTGGTTGTTAGTCTTAGTTTTAGCCGTGGCTATGAAATTTTGTTGAGAAGTAGGCAAACATAGAAGTTGTTGTTTGTTGAATGAATTTGCACATGTATCTCTTTTATTCGTACAACAGTTAGTCAGCAAGATCTTTCGCACTGGTGTGATACTATTTTTTCTACCCAAGCTCTAAGAATTTTAGTGCCAAGAAAAATTGATGCATCTAAACTATTACACATCTCTCTATTATGAAACTGTGGTTGTATTGTTTGTCATCTGAAAACCACACTCAAGTATACATTATGGGACATAATGCCCAGAAAATAATCACCAGGCATGGATATCACTCTTGACCACATAGTACAACATTGCATAATTTTCTGGTTTTCTGAAGGTACCATTCAATATTATTTTTTGTCATACAAAGATAGAACAAAGGCCACAAGAGCTGATTTTGTGCACCTTGCTGCATGGGCACCCACTTGATTAAGATATTCGAAGTGTGAGCTTTTAGAATTTCAAAATAACAAGTCAGATTCTCATTATTAACCTGTGTTCACATTCTAATGTTTTCTGACTCTATCAGATTGTCTTTGAGAATAATTTGATGAACCACCATGTCGCCCTTCAATACATTTCTAGAGCTGAAATTTCAGGGCATCAAGAAGTAATTAACTATGCTTCAAGTAAGGAAGTTATTTGGTATAACTTTTTTGAGGACTAAATTACTAGCTTAATGTTTTGAAGTTATTGAGCTGCGGATATGGCATGTGCATACATGAAGACCTGGTGCATCAAAGCTCGGTGAGGACACACCTCTTCTTACAGGACAGGTTTGTCTACAAATTATCCGAACTTCAATTTCCACAATAAAACACATGTTTTTATTTATCATGGTTTCTTCTCTTACATAACCAAACATTTTTGCAGATGTTGATTTTTCATTTCCTTCCAACGCCATTAAATCCCAGTCTTATCTAATTTGAAATGGCTCCAGCGTGTGTGATGTATGCTCCCCTCAGTTTTTGGAGGAACATGGTGCTATTTGGTGGTTTTAGTTGTGGAAAAAATGTCATTAGTCAGGCACTTTCTAAGGTGGTTACCTGACTGCTCTGTTGTCGAAATCCTTTGTCTATAGTATTTTCTTGGTACCATCTCTATGCCGTCTATTGAGTTTGAAAATATTTGCGGTAATCCAAGTTTGAAGCTCTGGTTTATGTGGTATGTGGGGAAAGAGGAAATGAGATGTCTGATGTTCTCATATATGGATTTCCCCCAATTGACAATGACATTGCCTGACATGATGTGAACAGTGGAGCCGCTTAAATTCCATGGCAAGCTCACCATGGTCGGCTTTCTTACTCCAGATGGGTGGGAGGGAATAGAGGAAGAGGGAGCCACCCAAGTTCCCATTGATATGGCGGCGCGGGCGGAGGACACGACGGTGCGGCCAGTAGAAGCGCTATTCTTTCTGCCCTCGTCCTCAGAAAATGACGGGGACAAGGGAGGGAGGTTGCGCCGACGTTGTCCTAACAGAGGAGAAGAAGAATGGGGAACGGGAAGTGCGTGTCGATCAAGTCTTTCAATGGGCCAAGCCCAAAAAATAGTGCAAAATAATATACAAATGAAACATAATATTCCAAAAAAAATTCGTCACCATAAAAGTGATACCATTCTAAAAAATATCCTTGATTTAAAAAAACACCTCAAAATAAAGAAATATTCATTTTTCTGAATAATAGAAAATAAAGTTGATTGAAAGACTATTTCATACACAACTACTCTCTCATCGGGTGAAATGAAAGTGTGGAGATGAAATAGGTCATGACAAACATTATTAGGGTATATGTCCAAATTTCATGGTCCAAAAAGAAATATTTGATGTAACCAAATTTTTGACGTTTTTGCAAAAAATGGATTAAAAAACGTGTTTCATAATTCATGAGGAGCAAGTTATTTTTAATATTTCGCCCGGTGCAACGCACGGGCATTTTTACTAGTTAAAAATAAACGGGGAAGCAATGCGCGAGCTATTGATCTACAACATAGATATGAAAATACTATCAGGACCAAGTTCATGATAAATTTAAGTTCAGTTAATCATATTACTTAAGAACTCCCACTTAGATAGATATCCCTCTAATCATCTAAGTGATCACGTGATCCAAATCAACTAAACCATGACCGATCATCACGTGAAATAGAGTAGTTTTCAATGGTGAACATCACTATGTTGATCATATCTACAATATGATTCACGCTCGACCTTTCTGTCTCAGTGTTCCGAGGCCATATCTGCATATGCTAGGCTCGTTAAGTTTAACCCAAGTATTTCTGCGTGTGCAAAACTGGCTTGCACCCGTTGTATGTGAACGTAGAGCTTATCACACCCGATCATCGCGTGGTGTCTCGGCACGACAAACTTTGGCAACGGTGCATACTCAGGGAGAACACTTGTACCTTGGAATTTAGTGAGAGATCATCTTATAATTCTACCGCCAAACTAAACAAAATAAGATGCATAAAGGATAAACATCACATGCAATCAAAATATGTGACATGATATGGCCATGATCATCTTGTGCCTTTGATCTCCATCTCCAAAGTATCATCATCATCTCTATCGTCACCGGCATGACACTATGATCTCCATCATCTTGATCTCTATCAATGTGTCATCACATGGTCGTCTCGCCAACTATTGCTTTTGCAACTATTGCTATCGCATAGCAATAAAGTAAAGCAATTACATGACACTTTCATCTTATGCAATAAAGAGACAACCATAAGGCTTTAGCCAGTTGCCGATAACTTTAACAAAACATGATCATCTCATACAACAATTTATATCTCATCACGTCTTGACCATATCACATCACAACATGCCCTACAAAAACAAGTTAGACGTCCTCTACTTTGTTCTTGCAAGTTTTACGTGGCTGCTACGGGCTGAGCAAGAACCGTTCTTACCTACGCATCAAAAACCACAACGCGGTATAGTGATTGTTTTTTATCTTCAGACAGAACCCTGTTCATTGAATCCGATTCAACTAAATCTGGAGAAACAGACACCCACTAGCCACCGGTGTGCGAAGCACGTCGGTAGAACCAGTCTCGCGTAAGCGTACACGTAATGTCGGTCTGGGCCGCTTCATCCAACAATGCCGCTGAATCAAGAATCAACTAGTAACGCAAGCAATATGTATATACCCACGCCCACAACTCCTTTGTGTTCTACTCGTGCATATGACATCTACGCATAAACCTGGCTCGGATGCCACTGTTGGGGAACACAGTAATTTCCAAATTTTCCTACGCACACGCAAGATCATGGTGATGCATAGCAATGAGAGGGAAGATTATCGCCCACATACCCTTGTAGACCGTAAGCGGAAGCGTTATGAGAACGCGGTTGATGTAGTCGTACGTCTTCACGATCTGACCGATCCAAGTACTGAACACACAGCACCTCCGAGTTTAGCACACGTTCAGCTCGGTGACGTCCCACGAACTCCGATCCAGCAGAGCTTCGAGGGAGAGTTCCGTCAGCACGACGGCGTGATGACGGTGATGATGATGCTACCGACGCAGGGCTTCGCCTAAGCACCACTACGATATGACCGAGGTGGATTATGGAGGGGGGCACCGCACACGGCTAAAAGATCAATGATCAACTTGTGTGTCTATGGGGTGCCCCTTCCCCCGTATATAAAGGAGTGGAGGAGGGGGAGGGCCGGCCCTCTACTACGGCGCGCCCTGGGGAGTCCTACTCCCACCGGGAGTAGGATTCCCCCCCCTTCCATGTAGTAGGAGTAGGAGGGAAGGAAAGGGAAAACAGAAGAGAAGTAAGGAGGGGGCGCCTCCCCTCCCCCTAGTTCAATTAGGACTAGGCCTTGGGGGGGAGTCGTGCAGCCTCCCCTTTCTCTTTCCCCTAAATCCCAATAAGGCCCATATACTCCCCGGCGAATTCCCGTAACTCTCCGGTACTCCGAAAAATACCCGAATCACTCGGAACCTTTTCGATGTCCGAATATAGTCGTCCAATATATCGATCTTTATGTCTCGACCATTTTGAGACTCCTCGTCATGTCCCCGGTCTCACCGGGACTCCGAACTACCTTTGGTACATCAAAACACATAAACTCATAATACCGGTCGTCACCGAACGTTAAGCGTGCAGACCCTACGGGTTCGAGAACTATGTAGACATGACCGAGACTCGTCTCCGGTCAATAACCAATAGCGGAACCTAGATGCTCATATTGGTTCCTACATATTCTACGAAGATCTTTATCGGTCAAACCGCATAATAACATACATTGTTCCTTTTGTCACCGGCATGTTACTTGCCTGAGATTCGATCGTCGGTATCTCAATACCTAGTTCAATATCGTTACCGGCAAGTCTCTTTAATCGTTTCGTAATGCATCATCCTATAACTAACTCATTAGTCACAATGCTTGCAAGGCTTATAGTGATGTGCATTACCGAGAGGGCCCGGAGATACCTCTCCAACAATCGGAATGACAAATCCTAATCTCGATCTATGCCAACTCAACAAGCACCATCGGAGACACCTGTAGAGCACCTTTATAATCACCATGTTACGTTGTGACATTTGGTAGCACACAACGTGTTCCTCCGGTACTCGGGAGTTGCATAATCTCATAGTCATAGGAACATGTATAAGTCATGAAGAAAGCAATAGCAACAAACTAAACGATCATTGTGCTAAGCTAACGGATGAGTCAAGTCAATCACATCATTCTCTAATGATGTTATCCCGTTAATCAAATGGCAACTCATGTCTATGGTTAGGAAACATAACCATCATTGATTCAATGAGCTAGTCAAGTAGAGGCATACTAGTGACATTCTGTTTGTCTATGTATTCACACATGTACTAAGTTTCCGATTAATACAATTCTAGCATGAATAATAAACATTTATCATGATATAAGGAAATATAAATAACATTATTATTGCCTCTAGATCATATTTCCTTCACACGGTGGCCTCCGAGGTACCACTCAATGATATCATAAATAATCGAGACGCCACCGGCCGCATTGCAAAATGGGCCATCGAGCTCCTACCATTCGAAATAGCATACAAACCACGCGAGGCTATTAAATCTCAGGTGTTGGCCGACTTCGTCGCTGAATGGACAGATGCCAAACTCCCCAAACAATACGGTACATACTCCAACTGGGTGATCTACTTCGACGGCTCTAAAATGTTAGCTGGATTGGGGGCTGGTGTCATCCTAACATCCCCTACAGGGGACACAGTCTGTTACGTATTGCAAATCATGCACACGGAATCCAATAACGCAGCTGAATATGAGGCACTACTGCATGGTCTCCAGATGGCTGTTTCTATGGGCATACAACGCCTCGAGGTGCAAGGGGATTCAAACCTTGCAATATCCCAAATAAACGAAGAATTCGATGCAAAAGATCCAAAGATGGCAGCTTACCGCAATGTCGTGCTCAAAATATCAGCTCGATTCAAGGGGCTCGAGTTTCATCACGTGGCCCGAGACAGTAACCAAGCAGCAGGCATCCTTGCTCGAATGGGCACTAAACGCGACCCCGTCCTGCCTAACACCTTCTTGGAAAGCCTCTTTAAGCCATCCGTGGTATGGCAGGACGAGAGCGGAAATTCAAGTCTGGCGCCTATCACGTCCCAGGATGCCGAACACGATTCGGTCATCATCAGTGGCTCGGGCACAGAACCAACGCCTTCCGCCCATGTAATCATGGTGGTAATCTCCCCATGGACCAAACCCTTCCTGGCCTACCTTAATAGGTGGGAGCTCCCTGAGGACCAGAACGAGGCTCATTGCATCACTCGACGTTCGAAAGCCTACAAGGTTCATGAAGGAGAGATCTACAAGAAAATCACTACCGGAGTCTGATGACCCACAAGTATAGGGGATCTATCATAGTCCTTTCGATAAGTAAGAGTGCCGAACCCAATGAGGAGCAGAAGGAAATGACAAGAGGTTTTCAGTAAGGTATTCTGTGCAAGCCCTGAAATTATCGGTAACAAATAGTTTTGTGATAAGGTAATTTGTAACGAGTAACAAGTAACAAAAGTAAACAAGCTGCAGCAAGGTGGCCCAATCCTTTTTGTAGCAAAGGACAAGCCTGGACGAAACTCTTATATAAAAGAAAGCGCTCCCGAGGACACATGGGAATTATCGTCAAGCGAGTTTTCATTATGCTCATATGATTCACGTTCGTTACTTTGATAATTCGATATGTGGGTGGACCGGTGCTTGGGTACGGGCCTTCCTTGGACAAGCATCCCACTTATGATTAACGCCCCTGGCAAGCATCCGCAACTACAAAAGAAGAATGAAGGTAAACCTAACCATAGAATGAAACATATGGATCCAAATCAGCCCCTTATGAAGCAATGCATAAACTAGGGTTTAAGATTCTGTCACTCTAGCAACCCATCATCTACTTATTACGTCCCAATGCCTTCCCCTAGGCCCGAACAATGGTTAAGTGTCATGTAGTCAACGTTCACATAACACCACTGGAGGAAAGACAATATACATCTCATCAAAATATCAAACGAATACCAAATTCACGTGACTACTTATAGCAAGACTTCTCCCATGTCCTCAGGAACAAACGTAACTACTCACAAATCATATTCATGTTCATAATCAGAGGGGTATTAATATGCATAAAGGATCTGAACATATAATCTTCCACCGAATAAACCAACTAGCATCAACTACGAGGAGTAATCAACACTACTAGCAACCCACGGGTACCAATATGAAGTTTTGAGACAAAGATCGGATACAAGAGATGAACTAGGGTTTAATAGGAGATGGTGCTGGTGAAGATGTTGATGGAGATTGACCCCCTCCCGATGAGAGGATCGAGTGGTGATGACGATGGTGACGATTTCCCGCTCCCGGAGGGATGTTTCCCCGGCAGAACAGCTCCGCCAGAGTCCTAGATTGGTACCGCCAAGGTTCCGCCTCGAGACGGTGGTGCTTCGTCCCGAAAGCTTCCTTCTAATTTTTTTTCCAGGGCAAAAGACACCTTATACCAGAAGATGGGCATCGGGGGCGCCCAGGGGGTAGGGCGCGCCCTCCACCCTCGTGGACGGTGGGTGGACCCCCTCTGGTGCTTCCTTCGCCCAATATTTTTTATATATTCCAAAATTGACTTTCGTGGAGTTTCAGGACTTTTGGAGTTGTGCAGAATAAGTCTCTAATATTTTCTCCTTTTCCAGCCCAAAATTCCAGCTGCCGGCTTTCTCCCTCTTCATGTAAACCTTGTAAAATAAGAGAGAAAAGGCATAAGTATTGTGACATAATGTGTAATAACATCCCATAATGCAATAAATATCTTTCCAAAACACAGTGATTGCCAAAGGATAAAGTGTAAAAAGGAAAGGTGAAGATCACCATGACTCTTGTATAAGGTATAAGACAAAAAAAAGATAGACCCTTCGCAGAGGGAAGCAGAGGTTGTCATGTGCTTTTATGGTTGGATGCACAAAATCTTAATGCAAAAGAACGTCACTTTATATTGCCACTTGTGATATGGACCTTTATTATGCAGTTTGTCGCTTTTATTTCTTCCATATCACAAGCTCGTATAAAGCTTATTTTCTCCACGCTAATAGATCATACATATTTAGAGAGCAATATTTATTGCTTGCAACAATGACAACTTACTTGAAGGATCTTATTCAATCCATAGGTAGATATGGTGGACTCTCATGGCAAAACTGGGTTGAGGATATTTGGAAGCACAAGTAGTATCTCTGCTTGGTGCAAAGAATTTGGCTACCATGAGGGGGAAAGGAAAGCTCAACATGTTGGATGATCCATGACAATATAATTTGTTTCGGATATAAGAAAACATAACCCATTACGTTGTCTTCCTTGTCCAACATCAAGTTTTTAGCATGTCATATTTTAATGAGTCCTCACAATCATAAAAGATGTCCAAGATAGTATATCTATATGTGAAAACTCTCTTTCTTTATTACTTCCTATTAATTGCAACGATGACCAAAACTATGTTTGTCAACTCCCAACAACTTTTATTCATCATACTCTTTATATGTGGAGTCATTACTCTCCATAAGATCAATATGATCTCTTTATTTCTTTTTATTCTTTCCCCTATTTTTTTATTTTATTCCCTCAAGATCATAGCAAGATAACCAAGCCCTTGACTCAAGACTAATCTTTATTATATATAGCTCACGGACTCGATTACATAGATAAGGATCAACACAAAACTCAAAGCTAGATCATACTAAACTTTATTCTACTAAATCAAGATATAACCAAAAGATTGAACTAAGAAAAATGGTAAAGATAGAAGTGTGATGGTGATACGATACCGGGGCACCTCCCCCAAGCTTGGCAGTTGCCAAGGGCAATGCCCATACCCATGTATTTATGTCTCTTTCTTCGGAGGTGGTGATGTTGGAGTTGTTGATGGTGTAGGCTGGTCGTCCATCTTCCAAGGCATAGGCTCACCAGCATAGAAGGATGATCGAGTCTCCGGGATCCTCAAATCTGCAGCCAAACTCATCCTCTTGAATCTATAGTCATACTCATAGTTTTGGTTTTGCAGGTCATAGATCTGGCCTTGGAGGTGCTCAATTTTCTCGTGAAGCTTGAAGATGGTCTCCCCAATGTTCTCGGCATCCAGCTGGTGGTTGTTGGTGAACTCCACGATCATCATGTGGTTGGCGTCGTGTCCGCGTTCCACCATCCCCTGTCACTTGAAAACTTGTTGCTCCATTGCTACGAGTCTTGTCTCCACGCTTTCGGTCCTCCTTGGTCCCTCAACATCGCGGATCTGCAGCACCCCCTCACGCATCTCAATGGTTTGAGGGTGTTGCAGCACCTCCGTGAGGTAGGGGTTGATGACCTTCTCGAAAGACTTGTCCTTGTGGGTGCTTTAAGACGTCATGGTGATCTAGATCTTTCAGAAAAACAGCTCGAAACAAAAGCAGGAGATATTTGCATGGTACGGTGGTCAAAACCTTCGGGAGATTATAAAACGAATTTTTACTGACCAAAAGAAGTATCGCGCAAGAAAACGGAGTCCGGAGGGCACACGAGGTGCCCATGAGGCAGGGGGGCGCCCTCCACCCTCGTGGCTGCCTCGTGTCCTTTCTGGACTACTTATTTTCCTATTTTGTTAACTATTCCAAAATGGAGAAAAATTGCCATTAGAACTATTTTGGAGTTGGTTTACTTACTGTACCACATACATATTCCTTTTCGGAGTCTGAAACATTTTGGAAAGTGCCCCTTATGTACTCCTCTGGGGTTACGGTGTCAATAACATTGGTTTCAACATTTATGGGATTACCTGAGATATAATGTTTGATTCTTTGACCGTTCACCACCTTTGGATTTGTCCCTTCGAAGTTGTTGACTTTTATGGCACTGGAATGATAGACCTCCTCGATAACATAAGGACCTTCCCATTTAGAGAGGAGTTTTCCTGCAAAAAATCTTAAACGAGAGTTGTATAACAGAACATAGTCACCTACATTAAACTCACGCTTTTGTATCCTTTTTTCATGCCATCTTTTAACCTTTTCTTTAAATAGTTTGGCATTCTCATAGGCCTGGGTTCTCCACTCATCAAGTGAGCTAATGTCGAATAGTCTCTTCTCACCAGCAAGTTTGAAATCATAATTGAGCTCTTTAATTTCCCAATATGCCTTATGTTCTAGTTCGAGAGGTAAGTGACATGCCTTTCCATAAACCATTTTATACGGAGACATAATGCAGTTCTATAGGCCCATAATGCATCATCAAGTTTCTTGAACCAATTCTTTCTAGATCTATTAACAGCCTTTTGCAAAATTAATTTAAGCTCTCTATTACTCAGTTCTACTTTACCACTAGACTATGGGTGGTATTGAGATGCAATTATATGATTAACATCATACTTAGCAAGCATTTTACGAAAAGCACCATGAATAAAATGTGAACCACCATCAGTCATTAAGTATCTAGGGACTCCAAACCTCGGAAAAATAACTTCTTTAAGCATCTTAATAGAGGTGTTATGATCAGCACTACTAGTTGGAATAGCTTCTACCCACTTAGTAACGTAATCAACAGCAACTAAAATATGTGTATACCCATTAGAGGAAGGAAACGGTCCCATATAATCAAAGCCCCAAATGTCAGATGGTTCAATAATAAGTGAATAGTTCATAGGCATTTCTTGACGTCTACTAATATTACCAATTCTTTGACATTCATCACAAGACAAGACAAACTTACGGGCATCTTTGAAAAGACTAGGCAAATAAAAACCGGATTGCAATACCTTATGTGCAGTTCTATCTCCAGCGTGGTGTCCTCCATAAGCCTCAGAGTGACACTTGCGTAGGATCTGTTCCTGTTCATGCTCAGGTGCACAATGTCTAATAACAACATCTACTCCTTCTTTATAAAGGTGTGGGTCATCCTAGAAGTAATGTCTCAAATTATAGAAAAAACCTTTTCTTTTGCTGGTATGTGAAACTAGGTAGTATAAATTTAGCAACAATGTAATTAGCATAATCGGCATACCATGGAGCAGTACGAGAAGCATTTATGACAGCTAATTTTTCATCAGGAAAACTATCATCAATAGGGAGTGGGTCATCAAGAACATTTTCTAACCTAGACAAGTTGTCTGCAACGGGGTTCTCAGCTCCCTTCCTATCAATAATATGCAAAATCAAATTCTTGTAGTAAGAGAACCCATCTAATAAGTCTAGGTTTAGCATCTTTCTTTTCCATAAGGTATTTAATAGCAGCATGATCAGTGTGAACAATTACTTTAGAATCAACAATATAAGGTTTGAACTTATCACAAGCAAATACAACTGCTAAAAATTCTTTTTCAGTAGTAGCATAATTTCTCTGGGCACTGTCTAGAGTTTTACTAGCATGTTGGATAACATTTAATTTCTTATCAACTCTTTGTCCTAGAACATCACCTACAGCATAATCACTAGCATCACACATAATTTCAAAGGGTAAATTCCAATCAGGTGGCTGAACAATAGGTGCCGAAATCAAGGCTTTCTTAAGTATTTCAAATGCTTCTACACAATCATCTTCAAAGACAAAAAGGAACATCTTTTTGTAAGAGATTAGTCAGAGGCCTAGAAATTTTTGAAAAGTTTTAATGAACCTCCTATAAAAACCGGCATGACCAAGGAAACTTCTTATACCTTTAATTTCCTTTGGGCCCGACATCTTTTCAATAACATCAACTTTAGCTTTATCAACTTCAATACCTATTTCAAAAATTTTATGCCCCAAGACAATACCTTCATTAACCATAAAGTGGCACTTCTCCCAATTCAAGACAAGATTAGTTTATTCACATCTCTGCAAAACTCGATCAAGGTTGCTTAAGCAATCATCAAAAGAAGTTCCATACACGGAAAAATCATCCATGAAAACCTCAACAATCTTTTCACAAAAGTCAGAGAATATAGCAGTCATACATCTTTGAAAGGTAGCAGGTGCATTACATAAACCAAAAGGCATACGTCTATAAGCAAAGGTACCGAAAGGGCAAGTAAAAGTGGTATTTTTCTGATCCTCTTTCGACGCAGGTATTTGAGAGAAACCAGAATAACCGTCTAGAAAGAAAAAAATGTATGTTTGGATAATCTTTCTAGCATTTGATCAATAAAAGGTAAAGGACAATGATCCTTTCTAGTAGCTTTATTTAATTTTCGGAAATCAATTACCATTCTATAACCTGTAACAATTCTTTGTGGGATCAATTCATCTTTACTAGTAGGAACAACAGTAATACCTCCCTTCTTAGGGACATAATGGATAGGACTTACCCACTGACTATTAGCAACAGGATAAATTATACCTGCCTCCAGAAGCTTTAGTATTTCATTTCTTACCACTTCTTTCATCTTAGGATTTAACCGTCGTTGGTGATCAATAACCGGTTTAGCGTCTTTCTCCAATTTTATTTTGTGCTGGCATAGAGTGGGACTAATGCCCTTAAGATCATCAAGCACTACAAAAAAAGACACATCTGTGACATTTGGGTCAAAAGAAAAAAAATGTTGTCATACATATGACACTTCTATGACGATAATTGTGGCAAACCCCGGTATCATCATAGATGTGGTGGGCTCCTACTTCTATGACAAAAAATCATGACAAAAAATGGGCTTTTTATCCTGGGCGGGCCGGAGATGCAGCTGCATGACATTCTTTGGGCCGTCCATGACGGAAAAAACCGTCGTAGAAGCGAGGGCGAGGAAAATTTCAGGGAGTTCCCGGTTACGGTGGGAGGTCGGGGATCGAGCGATGCGCGTTTCTCTCGTACACGTACGCGCGTGTGTGCGAGGCATTGGGCTCTAACTGAACCCGAGCGATTGCACTGCAGGCTACGCGTTACTGAACCCGAGCGATCGATCGATGGCTGTTAACTGAACCCGATCGAGCGATTCCTTCGCTACTGCTGCTAACTGAAGCCGATCGATGCTGCCTCTGGATGAACAGTGAGTGTTGCAGGGGGTGGGGGTGGATGAACAGTTCCTGGTGGGGGTGGATGAACAGGACCCCATGGTGTTGCCACTGGATGAACAGGACCCCGATCGATCGAGCCGGTTGGGGCTGGATGAACAGGACCCCGTGGAGGGCTGGATGAACAGGACCACCCCGTGGAGGGCTGGATGAACAGGACCACCCCGTGGAGGGCAGGATGAACAGTAGCCCGTGGAGGGGTGGTTGAATAGGAGCCCGTGGAGAGGGCTGGCTGAACAGTAGCCGGTGGAGTAGCACACGGTGGAGGCTGGATGAATAGGAGCCCGTGGATGAGCAGTCACAGGTGGAGGCTGGAGGAGGTCGACGGTGGATGAACAGTAGCTCGTGGAGGCTGGAGGGGGTCGACATACCGTAGCGCTCCAACATAAGTCTGTTTCGTCCGTTTTGCGATACGCCACACCCCTCCCGATCAACAGGACCCCCGTTTCGACCGTAGGAGGTCCGTTTCCTCCGTTTTGCGATACGCCAGACCCCTCCCAATGAACAGGATCCCGTTTCGAATGTGGCCGGTTGAACACAAGGCCGTTTCCTCCGTTTTGCGGTACGCCAGGCCTCGTTTCCATCGCCTGTTCCGTCGAAGCCCTCCCGATGAACACGACCACACATTCCGTTCTGACCCAGCCGGTTGGCTCCCACGCGTTCCGTTGCCTCCCCATGAACACGACGCATTCCGTTGCCTCCCCATGAACACGACGCATTCCGTTGCCTCCCCATGAACACGACGATGACGTTGTTTCTCCGTTCCGACCCAGCCATGTACACGAGCCCTGGCCATATGTATGCGCGAGTAGGCGTTCGAGACCCCCCCGTATGTACACATACGTGGCCGTATTTTATTTCTTGCACCCTGGCCGCTGTACGTACGTGTAAATGCTACGTGCACGCCTCTACTACGACACGTGCGCGCCTCTACTACGACACGTGCGCGCCTCTACATCGACCAGTATGTACGTACACGTTCGTGACCAGAATGACAACGCTACGTAAGCTTCGACCAGGTGGGTCCCGATTGTCAGGCACTTCCTTGCCTGCGAAGATGTAGTTGGTGGGTCCCAACAGTCAAGGGGCGAATCGTTTTTTTTTTTGCCCAGACGCACTTCCTTGCGTGCGAAGATGTAGCTGGTGGGTCCCAGCAGTCAGGGGGAAACGTTTTTTGCGAAATACGGTGGCCCGTCCGGTGGGTCCCGCTGTCAGGTGGAGGAATAATTATTTTGCATGTAATAAGGAGGCACTTCCTTACTGCAACCGTGGACCCAGCTGTTAGCCTCTCCACGTACAGTCCACGTCCGATGGAAGCCGTTCCTTGACCAAGTTGACCATGCCGCGCCGAGAGCACCAGGGCGGTGGACGACGGCGAGGCCTAGGAAGGGGACGACGCGGAGCCGAGGAAGACGCGGCAGTGGATGCCCACGCGTAGAGGAGTACGAGGGTTCACTGGTTCGCTGCGGTGTGAGGCTGCCATCGCCGCAGAATAACAGGGGGTGTGGGTGAGTAGAGGGATGGCCTGGCCAGCGGTGGGTGTAGTAGGGGGCGGTGAGGCCTCCGCCGCATCGTAGCTGGCCACAGGAGGCAGGAGCACGAGGCACGACCGGCGCTGGTTCGGGCGGCTGGAGCAAGAAGACCAGAGGTTGAAGAAGCACTACGGCCGTTGGATGGACATCGTACGGTCACTGGAGCTAGAATCGTGCATATTGACTAAGTTGACAAAGCCCTCCGTCCATGTCAACTTAGTAGGCCCACAAGTCAGCCTGCCACTATACTGGGTCCCAGCTAACACGGGAGTATTCATTTTTTGTGTGTAATAAGGAGGCACTTCCTTGCGTGCGAAGATATAGCTGGTGGGTCCGAGCTGTCAGCGGCGGTAACGTTTTTTCGCGAAATACAGAGGCCCTTTCAGTGGGTCCCTGATGTCAGGTGGAGGAATCATTATTTTGCGCGTAATAAGGAGGCATTTCCTTGCATGCGGCCGTGGACCCAGCTGTCGGCCTCCCCACGTAAAGTCCACTTCAGATACATGTCGGTCGTTGACCATGTGACCAGGCCGCGCCGAGAGCACCAGGGCGGTGGACGACGGCGAGGCCTAGGAAGGGAACGACACGGAGGCAGGGAAGACTCGGCAGTTGTTTCCCACGCAGAGGGGAGTACGACTGTACGAGGGTTTACTGGTTCGTCTGCCGTCGCCGGAGAATAACAGCAGGTGTGGGTGAGTAGAGGGATGGCTAGGCCAGCGATGGGAGTATGGTGGGGCGGTGAGGCCTGCGCGGCAGCAGAACCGGCTGCGGGGAGGAGGGAGCAGGCAGTCCCGCCGGTGCCTGTTTGAGCGGCTGGAGCAGGAAGAGCAGAGATTGAAGAAGCACGCCGGCCGTTGGATGGCCATCCAACAGTCACTGCTTGTGCGTCAACCTTTTTTTAGGAAAGCCTCAAATCTGTGGAAAACAGCATACAGTCCATCTGCCATTATTTCTAATAATTTACAGCCCATTTGCTAATTATTAAGGTTTTTTTGGAGCCCATATTCTTTTTGTTAGCATTACAGCCCATATTGTGGCCACGGTTAAAAAATTATACAAAATTTTGCATATTTCAGTGCGGTCCGAACTATTTTTAATCCCGAAATTTCGACTCACATTCAAACTGATTTTAAAAATAAATGTATATCAATATAAAATCCAACAAATTCTCCACGCATAAAAATTAATATAATTTCAAATCTTCAAATGAAAAAAAGATATTTGAAACTAATTGCCGGTTTGATGTGTTTTAAAAATGGACATCCCATTTCTCATTACTGATGGGCCATTTTCTCGGCCAGCCGAATGAAAGCTCTCCTCGTCTTGAAATATTTGCAGCCCAACAGGCCTGACAAAGCGACTTACTTGGCAAATCACAAAAAACTGGGCTGTGGTCGTGGACCCAGCTGTCAGCCTCTCCACGTACAGTACTCTTCCGATGGAATGTCATTGACCACGTTGACCATGCCATGCCGAGAGCACCAAGGCGGTGGACGACGACGAGGCCTAGGAAGGGGACGACGTGAAGCCAGGGAAGACGCTGCAGTGGATGCCCACACGGAGAGGAGTACGAGGGTTCACTGATTCGGCTGCGGTGTGAGGCTCCCGTCGCCGCAAGGCCTGGCTAGCGGTGGGAGTAGTAGGGGGCGATGAGGCATCATCGGCAGCACAACCGGCCACTGGAGGCAGGAGCAGGCGGTCTCCCCGGTGATGGTTTGGGCTGGTGCAAGAAGAGCAGCGATTGAAGAAGCAGCAGGACCGTTCGATTCAAATCCAATGGTTACTGCTGCTAGAATCGTTTGTTGACTAAGTTGACAAGCCCTGCGTACGCGTCAACTTAGTAGTCCCACAGGTCAGCCTCCCAGCCGGTGCGCCCCAGATGTTAGTGGGAGGAATCATTTTTTCGCGTAATAAGGAGGCAGTTGATTGCGTACGGCCAGGCTAACGGAGGGAGTAGGGTGGGCCGGGGAAGCCTGCGCGGCATCACAGCGGGCCACAAGAGGAGGGAGCAGGCAATCCCGCCGGCGCTAGTTTAGGCGGCTGGAGCAGGAAGATCAGAGATTGAAGAAGCACATCGGCCGTTGGATGGACATCCAACACTAACTGCTGCTAGAATCGTGTGTTCACTGACAAAGCCTTGCGTAAACAAGTCAGCCTCGAAATCTGTGGCGTGTACAGCCCATTTGCTATTATTTTGTTAATTTTTACTCATTTTCTAATTCATATGGAATTTATTGCAGCCCGTTTTCCATTTTTAGAATTGCTGGCCATTTTCTGGTCAGTACCAGGGTCAAAAAATTAACTAAATATGTGGAAAATTTTGAAAATTTGCAAATTTTTGCTGGGGAACGAAATATTCTTAATCCAAAAATTAATAGCCATACTAAAACAAATTTAAAAATAAATTAGTACTATGTCATGTTAAATCCAATGAAATACGTATAAGATATCAGTGAAGAACAAAAACAAAAAAAGAAACTTATATCCCATTTGCTATAAATTTTTTGGAATTTTCAACCCCTTTTGATATTACTTTTAACAGACATTGACCATACTCTTAAGCCAGGCCGGACTGCATCCCTCCTCGTCTTGAAAGATTTGCAACCCGGTAATTTGGAGAAAACAAATAGGCCTAGCTTGGGTATTCTTCAAAAAGAAATACTGGGCTACCTATTTTCCCAAAGAACTGGTGCATGAGCATTTAGCTTTATTTATTTACTTATTTATGTTTAGGTGACCATGAGCATGTACCTGGGCCGGATTCATGTGAGAGCCTCCCTTCCAGTTAATTATGGGCTTCTCTATTGGGCCTTCATCAGTGGGCTGCATGTTATCAACAAGTGGAAAATGTGTTCCGAGTTTCAAAAAAATGTGTTCCGTACAATAAATAGTATGCGCTACATACGGTACGGGACACTAAAGGATCAAACCGTGCAACGAGTTCCAAAACATTGTGTTTGTCGTTCTAACAACACATTTATTCAACCAATAGACGAAATATACTACTGATTGTACATTGAAAACAGCAGCAGTAGCAACCAGGGCTGTAACATCCCAAATTTTCAATTTGGAATGTTATACACTAGATCATATGCATATCATATTTTCTTGCATTTTGGTTGATCCTAGAAATTTCACGCAAACTCAAGGATCCTCGGAGAGAGTTGGAGATTTCGTTATTTCCATATTTGAGAGTTTTCTCGAATTTTGAAAATAGGATCATTTGATTTATTTATTTTATCTTCAATAATTTTTCCGGTGTCAAAAATATATGAGAGAGGGAATAATATGACTTTCCCAAATTTAGGAAAAATGAAGATTTAATAAATAGATCAATTTTTGTTTGCCGGAGTTTTATTTGCATTTTATTTGGATAGGAAAAAATGGCGTTTTCGAAAATTGCATTTTAGGTCCGGAGAAAAGTTCATTTTGTTCGGCTCATTTTTAGGAGTCGGGGAAAATTTACTTTAGATTTTTCGGAGTTCGTTTAGATCTCTTTTTGTTTTTTTCTCTGCGCGCTGAACCGTTTATAATAAAAAAAACTGGAGCAGGCCGGCCAGGCCAAGGCCCAGCCGGGCCGAAGGCCACCGCGCGCCTAGCGCCAGGCGCCAGGGACCGGCGCCGCCGCCTCTTGCTCTACGAATCCTTTTAGGATTCTAGGGTAGCCCTTGCCCCTTTTTCCTTTGTTTCGTTATTCCTAGTCCTACTCCGTATATTCTTTCCTATTCCTAGTCTAATTCCTTGCCCTCTACCCCAAGTAAACCCCTCCCCTCCCCAATATAAATACCCAAGCACCCCCCCTCTAAATCATCAAACCCAAAGCCTAGAGCTCCGCCACACCCGCGCGCCGCCCTAAGCCGCCGCCTCACCCGCGCCGCACCGCCACCCCACACCCGCGCCGTCGCCGCACCTTGCCGCCGCCGCCCCACGCCCACGCCATCGGAGCCCCTCACCGGAGACCTCGCCGGAGGTAGCCCCGCGCTACATCTATTCTTTTTCTCGGATCGTTTTCTTCTAATCGTTCCGATTCTTTTCTTCTCTAAACCGTTCCGGTTTTCTAGATCGGTTTTTCGATCGGTTTTCTTCTCCGAAACCCTAGATCGGATTCGTTTTCTTTTCCGATTTAGTTGCCTCATGACCGTTCGCCGGACCGTTCGTCTTAACGAACGTGATCACCGGATTTTTCTAGGTTAACGACGTCCATTCGTTTAACCGTTCTTCTTTTTCTTTTCGTCGGATTTATTCCGCGATCGTGATCTCAGATCCGATCTTCTTTCTAGTCTTTCTTTTCGCTCGTTTATCGGAATCAGGTGATTCAAGCGCCTGGAGTTTCGTCTCGAAACCGCCATTCCGTTTAATCAACTTGAACAAGCTTTTGCTACAGTAAAAAATTGACCTAGTTTCAACTTGCTAGAACCGAGTTGTTTTCTTCCGCCGTTTGTTTTCCGTTTCTTTGTTCGGTTCGTTCTTTCTTTGCAACCGGAGTTCTTAAATTGAACTTTCTGGTTCGTTCTCTTGTTCGAGTTTTACCTGTGCATTAGATGAGTACTTATTGTATGCTTGTTGTTTGTCTGCGATAGATTACCCGGATTGCGCCGCATGTTACTTCGAAACCCTAAGACTCGCGGATCATCAGCAAGGCAAGTAACACTTTATCATACCTTTTCTACAACCCATGTTTTATTGCATTAGATCAATCCTCACACATTGCATGATTAGGATCTAATTAAATTGTGGGATGGGAAGTAGATGAGGTAGTACCTATTACCTGTATTATTATGAAACCTTTGGGAGTTACTTCTACGTTTGCTTATTATTATGCCATGCTATGCTAGTAGACGTGGATTGGGTGAGTGATATCCATTACAGATGTGAGTTGATAATTTTAAAAGGTTTATCTAAGGTGGCAACTTAAACACACATCTGGGTGGATTGAGGCACCTGATGTCTATCAGGACTTGCCTGTTTTTTTTGGACCGCCACCCAGGCTCAAAGGGATCATAAGATCTTTCATGCTAGAAACTTCCGTGTGCAGCCACAAGCCATTATGGGCTCTGGCATAGTTGACTAAGTTGTGCGAACTCTTACGGGGTGGACTAGCAGATGTAGGGGTTGTAGGTGGTACGGTCTACCCCACATGTAAGGTGCTAGCGCTTCTGAAAGACTGTGTCTCGGTCATCCGTTCTCTCAAACACCATGTAGTGCGAGAAAACAAACGGAGGCGATCGAGTCTTGTGGGGAAAAGTGCGCAAACCTCTGCAGAGTAACAAACTAATCATGATTAGCCGTGTCCCCGGTTATGGACAACTTGAGTATCTAGTACTTGAATATCATTGTGAATCTCAACATGTTACTTCTAATTAATGTTGTTGGGTTTTAATTATTTTTAATTGGGATTGAGAATGCTGTCAACCATTCTCAATGTTTCACAACCACCATGATAGTTAAATAAACTTATTCCTTTGCAGTAGGGAAAAACTGGCTTTACGCAAAACTATAACCATAGAGCTTTCCACCAGCCATATATGCATATAGTATAGCTGTTTCATTCCATTACTCTCTATGTGTTACTTTGCCAGCATATTCCATGTGCTGACCCGTTTTCGGGCTGCAACGTTAATGTTGCAGACTTTTCAGACGACGATTGAGGTGTTTTAGGTCGTGGCCCTATACTCAGTGATGCCGCTGGAGTTGATGGACCCATTTATCTTCCGAGTCTTCCGTTGTTATCGATATTAGATGGCCTTCAGCCATATTTATTGTAATAAGTTCTTTTTGAGCCATCGATGTAATAAGTGTGTGATTGCAACTCTGCTATAAAACCTCGATGTACTGTGTGGTGTCAGCATTACTGATCCAGGGATGACACCGTAGCACAGTAGACGTGATCCATTTGGGTCAGGTCGCTACAGAGATGGTATCAGAGCACACGCTGACTGTAGGACACGACCACTAAGTTAAAGCCATAGATCACTATTCTCTCCTCATTTTCTAACTCCTCATCTTTTCTACTCTTTAGCATGACGAACACGAAGATTAAGTATGCTCAACCGGATGAAGGCACACCATTTGGATTTCACCTGAAGGAAGTCACCAAGTACCTGAACATTGGATTACCAAGCTTCACGGGAATCTTCAACGCCACTCTGCCTGAAGAGGAGCGCTGGAAGATTCAAGCTCACGTTCCGGGAAGGACATTCGCGCCAATCACGAAACCCATAGATAGTGTTTTCAATGCACCAACCTGGAGTCTAGGAAGGAGCATGGCAGCTCATATCACCATAGGACGCATTGGAGAAGTTTATCAAGAAGACCTCAAGGACACCATCTACCAGATTTGCGGACACCGAGATGAACAATGGGAGTTAGTCAGCACCAAGAAGGATAGATCCATTGCAGCATTCATCCAGGAGTTAAACCAGCACATTCGACGCCACGAGAACCAGATGTGCAATGATATGATAGAGTTGAAGAATGCGAAGGCAAGGATCATCGAGCTAGAAGGAGAACTGAAGTCTACACGCAAGGACTACATGGACGAGATCGTAGCTCTAGCAAGGCACAATTGCGATCTTAAGCAGGAGACTGAAGAACTCAAGAGCAAGTTAGCATCCCAGGAGGACGACGAGTACGTCACCTGTCCGGACAACTACATCATCATCGACGACACCGATTCGGATCCAAGTGAACCCGACTTTGAAGACGAAGCTGGAGCAGATATCATGGAGTCTTCCACCGGTTCAAATTTCTAGATGACCGCCAGATAGTAGTAGTATTTTCCCCATGTAAACATTATAGTCGAGCACTTTTGCGATAGTTTTAGACCGATTGTAAGCCCTTGTTTGATTGATTGAAGTGATTTTGTGTGCATTTGCCTCATGTGCATATGGGTAGTGTATTCCCTTTAGACCCCTCTATTCTTAATTCTCGTCTTCTCTAAACCCTCAGATGCCTCCAAGATGTGACAATGGATTTCCACCGGAGCTCACTCAGTTGATCCAGCAGCAGAATCAATTGATGCAGATGTTAGTTCAGAACCAACAGAACAACAACAACCCACCACCACCACCACCTGTTGACCACTTAGCCCGTTTCCTTAGGCTGAATCCGCCGGTGTTTTCCAGTAGCACCGAGCCAATAGTAGTAGACGATTGGCTCCGTAAGATAGGAAGGGAGTTGACCACTGCAGGATGCACGGATGGTGAGAAAGTGAAGTTTGCCGCACACCAGCTTGACGGACCCGCGGCAGCATGGTGGGAGAATTTCACAGCCACTTACCCAGTTGACACTGTCACATGGGATCAGTTTCAGCAAACTTTCCGCACTGCCCATGTTTCAGCAGGAGCTATGGCCATAAAGAAGCGTGAGTTTCGCAACTTACGCCAAGGAGGAAGGACTATTGGCCAGTATGTGGAGGAGTTTAGTAAGCTAGCCCGTTATGCCCCAGATGACGTTGCTACGGATGCAGCTAAGCAGGAGATGTTTCTGGAAGGACTGAACGATGAACTAAGCATGAAGTTGATGGTAGCAAGTTTCAACAACTACCAGGAGTTGGTAGATCGTGCCATCATGATAGAAGGGAAGCAACAGCAGATTGAGAACCGTAAGAGGAAGTATGGACAGGGGAAGTATAACTCTGGAGCCCAGCAGAAGCCCCGTTTTACCCCTAAACCGGGATTTTAAGTTTCATCACACCCATGGAGGAGGTAGCTCGCACAACCATAATGTCCATAAGAATGGTAATGGGAATGGAGGAAGCAACGGCCAGAACCAGACAACCCCATCGACCCGAACCAAGAGAGACCTGAGTCAAGTCACCTGTTTCAAGTGTTCGAAGACCGGACATTATGCCAATGAATGTCCTGAAGGCCAGAATGGAAATGGCAATGGAAGCTCTGGGAAGAAGCCGAACCCTTTCAATAGGGGACAGGTGAACCACGTTAATGTGGAGGAGATTGAAGATCAGCCCGATGCAGTAATCGGTAAGTTTTTGGTTAAGTCATTTACTGCACTCGTTCTTTTTGATACTGGTGCATCGCATTCATACATATCAAGGGGATTTGTGGAAAAGTATAGCCTGCCCACTAGGATTCTTAAAACACCTATGCTAGTAAGCTCGCCAGGAGCAGAGTTATGGCTAGACGATGGTGTGATCGGTTACCATTAAGGATTGGTAACTATGTGTTTCCCTCAGACCTAATAGTATTGGAATCTCAAGGATTGGATGTGATATTAGGCATGGATTGGTTATCAAAGTATGAAGGGAATATTGAGTGTGCTAGTAAGTCAATTTTGCTTACTACACCAGAAGGGAGAAGGATCAAGTATGTATCCCGGCATGTACCAAAAAGGACACAAGTGAATTGCCTAACAGGAGTTGTGCAAGAAGAAGTACCAGTGGTAAAGGATTTTCCTGATGTATTTCCTGAGGAATTGCCAGGCATGCCACCGGATAGAGACATTGAGTTTTTGATTGAGTTATTGCCAGGCACAGGCCCAATATCGAAGCGACCATATAGGATGCCAGCAAAGGATTTGGTGGAAATTAAGAATCAGATTAAGGAGTTATTGGATAAAGGTTACATTCGCCCAAGTTCTTCACCTTGGGGATCACCCGTACTTCTAGTGGAAAAGAAGGATGGATCATTAAGGATGGTTGTAGATTATCGGGGATTGAATGAAGTAACCATCAAGAACAAGTACCCACTGCCAATGATCAATGATCTGTTTGATCGATTGCAAGGAGCTAAAGTGTTTTCCAAGATCGATTTGCGATCAGGGTACCATCAGTTGAAGATTCGAGAGCAGGACATACCTAAGACAGCATTCACCACAGAGATACGGATTGTATGAGTATACCGTTATGTCATTTGGATTGACTAACGCACCTGCCTATTTTATGAACCTGATGAACAAGGTATTTATGGAGTTTTTGGATAAGTTCGTCGTAGTGTTCATTGATGACAACCTGATTTATTCAAAGAATGAAGAGGAACATAAGGAACATTTGCGTTTGGTTTTGGAGAAACTAAGGGAACATCAGTTATATGCCAAATTTAGCAAATGTGAGTTTTGGTTGAAGGAAGTAGGATTCCTCGGACACGTTATATCCGGAGAAGGTATAGCAGTTGACCCCACAAAGGTTGAGACCGTAACCGAATGGGAAGCACCAACAACAGTTGGAGAGATCCGGAGTTTTCTTGGACTCGCAGGATACTACCGGAGATTTATTGAGAATTTCTCAAAGATTGCGAAGCCTATGACGGAGTTGTTGAAGAAGGATACTAAGTTCAAATGGACTGAGGAGTGTGAGGCTAGTTTCCAGGAGTTGAAGAAACGATTGGTTACCTCACCGGTATTGATTTTGCCAGATCAGACCAAGGATTATGAGGTGTATTGCGACGCTTCTCGTCGAGGACTTGGAGCAGTGCTTATGCAGGAAGGGAGAGTTGTTTCGTATGCATCACGACAATTGAAGCCTCATGAGTTGAATTATTCCACGCATGATTTGGAGTTAGCAGCCGTAGTGCATGCATTGAAGACGTGGAGACATTTCCTCATTGGAAATCATTGTTAGGTGTACACGGATCATAAGAGTTTGAAGTACATTTTCACGCAGAAGGAGTTGAACCTCAGACAAAGGAGATGGTTGGAGCTCATCAAGGATTATGACATGAGATTGCATTACCATCCTGAAAAGGCTAATGTAGTAGCTGACGCATTGAGCCGTAAGAGCCATGTCAATACGATAATGACGGGAAGTATACCCAAGGAGTTAGCAGAAAACCTTCGTGAGCTATGTTTAGAAATAGTTCCGAGAGGCTATGTAGCCGCATTGGAGATTCAATCAACATTGATGGATAAGATCAGAGAAGCTCAGAAATCTGACAAAGAGATTGCTGCTATAAAGGAGAAACTTAGCAAAGGAAAAGCAAAGGGATTTTGTGAGGATGAGCACGATACCCTATGGTTTGAGGACCGTGTTTATGTGCTCAATGACCCGGAGATCAGGAAGTTGATTTTGCAGGAGGCACATGATTCACCGTATTCGATTCACCCAGGGAATACCAAGATGTATTTGGATTTGAAAGAAACATTCTGGTGGACCGGAATGAAGAAGGATATTGCAGCATATGTGGCAGTTTGTGACGTATGCCAGAGAGTAAAGGCGGAGCATCAGAAGCCGGCAGGATTGTTACAACCATTGCCGATACCCGAATGGAAGTGGGATAAGATAGGCATGGATTTTATCACAGGACTACCCAGGACGAAAGCAGGGTATGACTCGATATGGGTAGTAGTTGATCGTTTGACAAAGGTAGCACATTTCATTCCAGTTAAGACCACTTACACCAGTGCTAAGTTGGCAAAGATATACATGACTAGGATCATTTGTTTGCATGGAGTTCCGAGGAGTATCGTATCAGATAGAGGAACCCAATTTACCTCAAAGTTTTGGAATCAGTTGCATGAAACTTTAGGAACCAGACTAGAGTTCAGCACAGCTTTTCATCCGCAGACAGATGGACAGACCGAGAGAGTCGATCAGATTTTGGAAGATATGCTGAGAGCTTGTGCACTAGATTATGGATCAAGTTGGGACGAAAACTTGCCGTATGCGGAGTTTTCTTATAACAACAGTTACCAAACCAGTATGAAGATGGCCCCTTTCGAAGCTTTATACGGAAGGAGGTGCAGGACACCGTTGACATGGAACGAAGTTGGAGACCATCAGTTCTTTGGACCAGATTTGATTAAGGAGTCTGAACGGAAAGTTAAGTTGATTCGCGATAGGCTCAAGGTAGCCCAGTCCAGGCAGAAGAGCTACGCAGATTCTAAACGCAAGGAGATAGTTTACGAAACTGGAGACAGAGTTTATCTTCGAGTATCCCCACTTCGAGGAGTTAAGCGCTTTGGAGTTAAGGGAAAATTAGCACCGCGTTTCGTTGGACCGTTTAAGATCTTGAAACGTATGGGAGAAGTCGCGTATAAGTTGGAATTACCACAGGGACTGTCAGGAGTTCATGATGTATTTCATGTTTCTCAGTTGAAGAGATGTCACGCCGAGATGGCGGAGGTACCGCTAAGAGATACCGTGCCGCTTGAAGCGATTCAGTTGAAGGATGACCTAACATATGAGGAGAAGCCAGTCAAGATTCTCGATGTTGCCAGTAGAGTTACTCGCAGTAAGGTTATCAAGTTTTGCAAAGTTCAGTGGAACCACCACTCAGAGGATGAAGCCACCTGGGAGAGAGAGGAAGATTTGCTCAAGGACCACCCTCACCTATTTTCTAGCCAACCCGAATCTCGAGGGCGAGATTCACCTTAAGGGGGGTAGGTTTGTAACATCCCAAATTTGCAATTTGGAGTGTTATACACTAGATCATCATGCATATCATATTTACTTGCATTTTGGTTGATCCTAGAAATTTCACGCAACTCAAGGACCCTCGGAGAGAGTTGGAGATTTCGTTATTTTTCATATTTGAGAGTTTTCTCGAATTTTGAAAAGAGGATCATTTGATTTATTTATTTTGTCTTCAATAATTTTTCCGATATCAAAATATATGAGAGAGGGAATAATATGATTTTCCCAAAATATAGGAAAAATGAAGATATAATAAATAGATCAATTTTTGTTTGCCGGTGTTTATTTGCATTTTATTTGGATAGGGAAAAATGCGCGTTTTCGAAAATTGCATTTTAGGTCCGGAGAAAAGTTCATTTTGTGCGGCTCATTTTTAGGAGTCGGGGAAAATTTACTTTAGATTTTTCGGAGTTCGTTTAGATCTCTTTTTTTTTTCGAGAACCAGTTAAAAAAAAAATCAAAGTCCAGCGCCTTGGGCCAAAGGCCCAGCCGGCCAAGGCTACGGCCAAGGCCATCGCTAGCCGCACCAGGCGCAGGCGCAGGAGGCCGCCGCCGCCTCTTGTTTCTACCGAATCCTAGTAGGACTTTTGTCCTACTTCCGTATATTCCTTTTCTATTTCTAGATCTTTTCCTTTCCTTTTTTCTATTCCTATTCCTAGTCTAATTCCTTGTCCTCTACCTCAAGTAAACCCCTC